>NW_026869155.1:55071-133768 GCF_020745735.1 Hemiscyllium ocellatum | reverse complement strand
CCTGTCTTTGTCCATAATCCTTCAGCATTTTCATTCCAAATCTACCAACCTCATTTAAAATTTGCAAAAATTTCCAATCAATCGCTGTTTGTGGAACTTTATCAAACTTTATCCATTTCTGTGTATAAATGTGTTCCCCGTTATCACACCTCAATGTTCTGACTCGAACACTTTATCTGTTTAATCTTTCTTCTTAAGTTAAGCCTTGGAATCCAAGTATCACTTCAGTAAATCTACACTGCACTTCCCCTCAGAGGGATACTCTCCTTCAGCCATGGTGCCCAGCCCTGACAGCTTGGTCTAACTAGGTTCGGATTTGCTGAAGCACGACTTCTAATCATCTTCTGTCGAGATCAATGTCAACATTCCACCGGCCCCTTGGTCACTTTTCTGAACCTGTTTGAGACATTTTCGTGAACTATACAGCTGGATCAATCCCACCAAGTTTCTTTGGAGTCCACTCTCTCTATTTTCACAATCAAGAAATATTCTATTTTGATCCAACCTCTCACTTGTCGACATAAACTCATCTGTCGTTGTTTTTTCATTTACTGAATCTATCAAGATTGCTTTCTAATGCTGTGCTTCCATCCACCTACACTTGGAATCGCTGTCATCTGCAGAGTGGCCCCAAATGTTGAATGTGGCTTTCCTTTCATTATGAATAGTGAATAATTAGGGCTCCAACATCGATCCGTGCAGGATATCACTAAACATATCCTTCCAATTAGAATACCTCTTACTATCTGCACAAATGTCTCTTGTTCAAATCAAATTCCTCTGCAAAAATATCTTTTGCATCTTATTACCTTTAATGAACAGTAGAAAGGTGTAAATTCAGGGACATTCTTCACAGTCAAATTTGCCTTGTGTTTATCTGATTGGGGAGCAAGGAATCCCAATAAATATTAATCGTTGTCTTCACTATATGGGAACTCGATCACAAAGATTAACAATGTCAAGTATTTATTCTCCTTCATGATTTATAAACTCTGGGCACATTGTGACCGAGTGGTACTCGCTTTTTTTTCAGAAACACAGGCCCTGCCCAACTGTTGGCTCACACTTGTTACACCATATGGTCCTCGTCCTCTCCATCTGAATCTCATGGCAAGGTACCTCGAACATGGAGAGGAGCAACTATTCCAAGCACTGAGATCCCACTAATTGGTAACACCACTCACCTAATCCATAGTAGAAGCCGACTGGTCCCGCACTATGTGAAAGTGGTGTTGGCTCTCTGGTGGCAGAAGGGAACGGAAGGATTTCTCTTCAATCTCATCTTTAGTCATTGGCTCGTCAAACTTATGGGAGTATTCAGTGGCAACAGAAGCAGAGGCTGTAGAGACAATAAATGATTGACATTGTTCTTTGTTATTTTCCATTGCTCACTGAAAGGTTTAGAACTTGAACTTGAAGTTAAGGGCTGAGCTAGAATCCTTGGATTAACTATCTGCTCAAGGAGCAGAGTGGGGTTACAATTATTGATTCAACACAACTTTGATATTGAATCATACATTGTTTAAGTTTCCTTGTGCACAACCACAGATCCAAGGGAAACACAAGGAACTTGGATTGAATAGGTTAAGCTCATGACTGAATAAAGGAATCTTGAATTAAAGCAGTGCAAGACATGTGCCTATTTGACCCACATATCCTTTGGGTAGGGAAGGAGTGCTAACGTAGCAAAAGATTTGATTGATTCAAATCATCTAACTGAAGAGACACATTTCCCTGCTTAAGTCATGAGATCATTGGAAGGACAAAACATCATTTCTGGTTAAAGAATTCACCTCTCACCAGGTAATGAAGGCACACTGTCTCTGCAGATTGAGTCGTTGGCCACTGTTTGAAGCACCTCCTCAGTAGAGCTATTTCCCTTTTGTGTGGCCAGAGGTTCTGCTTTTCTCCAAGAATGGTAAGGGTGAGCTGTCTTGTTTCCTGCTGCCGCTGCTGCTCCTATAGAAATGTCACAGAACAACACAGATGCATAGTTTCAGGACACAAAAACAGGTTCTCAGTATCTGTGATTTACACAGGCTTCCTTCTCAACCTAAACCCATCAACATAGTTTTCTTTGATTTCTTGTATTCCAAGCTCCTCCTTGAATTCATCTGTTATTTGCTTCAATTATTCCTGATGAAGTAAGTTCTACATTCAAACCCCTTTTTGGTAAAGACTTTGTCGCCCTCTGCAAATTCCCCGTGAGATTTAATAGTGATTACAATTATATCCACAGATCCAGTGGATTCTCTCATTACCAAGCGGAAACATCTTTTCCATGTCTACCCGATCAAACGTAACTGGACCATGTCACTCTTTTACAATGAGACAAGACTGTCCAATCTTACTTGATGAATTCAAATTCAGTTTGAATATAATTCCAGTAACTATTCTTTATCTTCCCTACTGCCTCTACATCCATATTACAATATGAAGATCGGAACTGTTTGCAGTGCTCCAAGGGTGATCTGTCCATGGTTCTACACATATCGAACACATTTCCATTCTGTCGTCCCAGAAATAAAACCATGATCTACTTTTCTATTTAACCTCACAAACTGGTGCCATTTGCTGCCAGTGACTCATTGCTATCTCCAGATCCCTCTGCCCTATTTAAGGACATATTTCCAAAGAGGAAGTGGTCTCTTTATTCTTTTGACCACAGTGTACTACCTCACACATGGGTGGGGGTTAATCTTCCACAGCTTTGACTGCAATATTCCCTTAACCAAATCTTCCCAACAGTAAGTCTTCCTAAAAACAAAACGCCAACATATTAATGTACTTAATCTCGTCAACTATTTCTTATTTGAAAAGCACTAACTGTCGAGCTCAGTTTTGAACAAACATCCTCTGCCACAGTTATCAAAATGCCACAAGCTGAACGACAACCACTATTTACATTCATATTCATTGCAGCCTAAGAATGAGAGGTGGTATCATTGAGGGTCTATAAAATGGTCAAGGGATTGACCAAGTAGAGGCAGAGAAGATGATTCAATCTACAATGAGTCGTCCTAAGTTTACAATGAAGGGAAAGTTGGAGGAATTACTTCTCTCAGAGGATGGGGAACCTGGGGAATTCCCTATCTCAGAACACTGTGGATTCTGGGACATGAAGTAAATTTAAATAAGAGACACACAGACTTTTAATCAGTAATGGGTTGAAGAGTTAAGGAGGGCTGGCAGGAAAGTGGTGTTCAGGCCAAGATGAGATTCACAATCAAGCTGCCTAAATTTTAAACATGAACACTTCTTAATAGTTCACTCGATCCTAACGAAATATTTTGTGCAAAACAAATCACATGATACATAGTTATTCAGAGAACAAAACAAGTTTGTTCATTGAAGAACCCAGAGGAAAAGGTGATGAAACAATGTGAGTTTGATATACCTCAGTCAGCATTTCAAGTGCATTCTCGGCATAAATTCTCCTTTTCCTCCTCGAAGTATTCAACTTCTTGAATAATTGAGAGAATGAAGTCACAGTTGTACAATACATAAATCAGACCCTTCAGTCCAACTTGCCATGCTGACCAGATATCCTAAATTAATCTAGTCCCATTTGCCAGCATTTGTTCCATATCCATCTGAGACCATAAGACCATAAGACGTAGGAGTGGAAGTAAGGCCATTCGGCCCATCGAGTCCACTCCGCCATTCAATCATGGCTGATGGGCATTTCAACTCCACTTACCGCATTCTCCCTGTAGCCCTTAATTCCTCGAGGCAACAAGAATCTATCAATCTTAAACCCTTTCTGCTGATTATCAGTTTATTTTACTTTATCAGCACTTGAAATACTGACTTTTTTTCTCCCAACATTTGTGAAAGAAATCATAACTTCATTCATCCAAGTTAATTTTGTAATCTTTCACAAAGAAACAAGTGAGAACAACATATAGCGGAGTGCAAACCAAAATACTGCAGCTGCACGATATCTGGGAACACTCTAAAGGTGAGGCACTCATACTTTGGTGTAACCTGCAGTCTGGCCAAATTGCAGCAAAAAGCTGTTCAATTTTATCTGCAAACTATTGAATAAAATCCTCCTTGCACAATAATGAGGCAGCATTTTGGGATGTCATTTTTAAAACATATTATTTTCAAAGTTACTCACAATTAAGAGTGATCATTTGGTACTGTCTGCATAACACAGTACGAAAAGGAATTAACAGTAAAAAACACAATAACCCAAATTCAGAGTCACTAATTCATTGATGTTGCATGGGTCCAGCATTTACAAGTAATCAATTTTTAAAAATAACTACAAATACATTTACTAACTATATTGGAGTACAGTCAAGTTTCTTACTGAACAGTGACAGGATTGGACAGAGTCCGCATGGATTTAAGAGAGGGGAATCATACTTAGCAAATCTACTGAAAGAATCTACAGAGTCGAATATTAAAGTAAGAAATAGCAGGACATTTAGAAAAGCTTATCATTAAACATGGTAGTCTGGGTTTTGTGAAAGAGAAACTATATTTGACAAATTTGCGACAGTTCATTGAGGAGATAACTAGCAGGGCTGATAAAGGACAATCCAATGATGTTCTGTATTTGGAATTTAAAAATGCAAATGATAAGGTGCTACATAAAAGTTAATTGCACAATTGAGGAGCTCATGGTATCGGGGTAATGTATTAGCATGGATTGAGGATTGGTTAACCACACTGGCTGTTGCTGAGTCCTCACTTGCAGTGCTGTATACAATATTAGCTCCCATATTTAATAAAGGATAAACCAACATCGGAGACCATTCAAAAAAGATTCACTTTGCTGCTTCGAGCATGAAAGGGTTGACCTATCAAGAATAGATAAGCAGGGGTGATCTTATGGAAACAAGATCTGAGGAGCTTGACAGGGTGGATGTTTGTTAGGACGACTAGATCTTCCAGCACCAGTGAAGTCTCAAACCAGGGGACATTACAGAGGGGAACATTCATTTTAGAAAAAGTCAAGAATTTTTTTTCTCAGTGAATGGCTAGAATTTTCTCACCCAAACTTTAGTGGAAGTTAAATGTGGGAGGGGAATGGTTGGGTTACTCTTCGGAGGGTTGTTCTGGCTTGTTGGGCTGAAGGGCCTGTTTCCACACAGTAGGGAATCTATGATTCTATCTCAAATTATTTTAAAAGGAGGGCAGATAGATTTTTGAAATATTGAGCAGTTGAGGGCTATGCGGATCAAGCATAAAAGAGGTGTTGAGGTCTGGGTTGGCCCAGCCATGATCTGATAGAATGGGGGGAACAAGCTGAAAGGGATGAATTGCCTACTCCTGCTCCGATTCCTTGAGGCTCCATTTCATGTTTTTTTTGTCTCCAAAGAAGAGCGTAATACAATGTGCTAAAGATTTTAGATGTTGTGAAAATGGGGTGTTTTATGTACTGATTCAGATGGCATTGATTCATCAGTCACAGCTACACAATCATGAGTAGGAAGGCAATTCCCTCCATGAATAAAGGAAATCTACTGCAGAGCTCACACAAAGGGAATTCTTACCCTCAGTAAACTCTAAACCCACCCTACCTCTTGCAAAAATGCCATTCCGTTTTCCAATTCCTCCGCCTCCGACGTATCTGCTCCCAGGAGGACCAGTTCCACCAGAGAACACACCAGATGGCCTCCTTCTTTAGAGACCGCAATTTCCCTTCCCCCGTGGTTAAAAATGCCCTCCAACGCATCTCATCCACATTCCACACCTCCGCCCTCCACACCCCACCCCTCCAACCGTAACAAGGACAGAACGCCCCTGGGGCTCACCTTCCACCCTATAAACCTTCGCATAAACCAAATCATCCACCAACATTTCCGCCACCTCCAAAAAGACCCACCACCAGGGATATATTTCCCTCCACACCCCTTCCCGCCTTCCGCAAAGACCGTTCCCTCCGTGACTACCTGGTCAGGTCCACGCCCCCCGACACCCACCCTCCCATCCTGGCACTTTCCCTGCCACCACAGGAACTGTAAAACCTGTGCCCACACCTCCTCCCTCACCTCTATCCAAGGCCTAAAGGAGCCTTCCACATCCATCAAAGTTTTACCTGCACATCCACTAATTTCATTTATTGTATCCGTTGCTCCCGATGTGGTCTCCTCTACACTGGGGAGACTGGGGGCGCCTCCTAGCAGAGCGCTTCAGGGAACATCTCCGGGACACCCCCACCAATCCATCACACTGCCCCGTGGCCCAACATTTCAACGCCCCCTCCCACTCTGCCGAGGACATGGAGGTCCTGGGCCTCCTTCACCGCCGCTCCCTCACCACCAGATGCCTGGAGGAAGAACGCCTCATCTTCGCCTCAGAACACTTCAACCCCAGGGCATCAATGTGGACTTCAACAGTTTCCTCATTTCCCCTTCCCCCACCTCACCCTAGTTCCAAACTTCCAGCTCAGCACTGTCCCCATGACTTGTCCGGACTTGCCCTACCTGCCTGTCTTCTTTTCCACCTATCCACTCCACCCTCTCCTCCCTGACCTGTCACCTCCATCCTCTCCCCACTCACCCATTGGACTCTATGCTACTTTCTCCCCACCCTCCTCTCGCTTATCTCTCCACGCTTCAGGCTCACTGCCTTTATTCCTGATGAAGGGCTTTTTCTCTGCCCCTTGGATGCTGCATGAACTGCTGTGCTCCTCCAGCACCACTGACCCAGAATCTGGGTTCCAGCATCTGCAGTCATTGTTGTTACCTCCCATCACATGACCCAACATCTCAGCACAAGCAGGACACACTGCGCATGCTCCAGCCAACAGTGACCCCGGGTGATTGATGTCAGCACCGGACCAATGAAAGGACGGTGGGCGGAGCTGGAGGACCTAGCGGGAGGTTAGTCCTCCAACCAATCACAGTGAATGAAGGGCGGAGCTAAATTAAACCATGTGATCACCCTCGCGCCCGACACAGAGTCGCTGTAATGAATGCTCGGGAAGTTATGGAGAGAAAGGATACGGTAAGTAAAGAAATAAATTGGAGAAAAGCTGTGTTGCTATGAGCGGAGAGGTTTTACAAACAAATTGTGCATGTCGGAAAACACAAATTTGAACGTCCCAGTCCCGTGTTTGCAGTAAATGGGGAATTGCCTCAGCGGCTGCAGGCCTGAGTGAGCGCCGCCATCTTTATTCGGGACAAGGATTCACTGGACACGTGCGGAGCCGCCATCTTTGTAGGGGGCAAGGTGCAGCCAGGCGCATGTGCAGCCTCTCTCTGGTACAGAGTCATTGTGATGACAGCAGCCAATCCTGCTCTGATTCACCTCTGGGCTCCCTCAGGACCACTTTGTCAATGTCCAGCTTCCTCAGTCTCCAGCCATGGGGGTATTTTTGGTCTGTTTAGTACTGTATTATTACTTTTACAGACACTTTGTAAATGAGTTTTTCACTGCGGCCCAGCCCCTGACCACGTGCTGCTCTATTATCTGATTACTGTTATTAGATTAGATTACTTACAGTGTAGGCCCTTCGGCCCAACAAGTCCACACCGACCCGCTGAAGCGAAACCCACCCATACCCGTATATTTACCCCTTACCTAACACTACGGGCAATTTAGTGGCCAATTCACCTGACCCGCACATCTTTTCACTGTGGGAGGAAACCGGAGCACCCGGAGGAAACCCACGCAGACACGGGGAGAACCTGCAAACTCCACACAGTGTCGCCTGAGTCGGGAATTGAACCCGGGTCTCAGGCGCTGTGAGGCAGCAGTGCTAACCACTGCCACCGTGCCGCCCACTAATCTTGAATATTTTTGACAGTCAAGAATTCTTTTTTCCAATAAGCAAGTGTATTTTCCTTCCATTTCTGACTATCAAATTCTGCACCATTTTCATTCCCTGTAATTCATTTTGCACTCCCTGAAACATCAACTGTGTTTCTCCTTCCACAGATCCCAGTGATTAATGCCAAAGCCCTGTTGCCTGTGGAGAGGGTGATGTTTGACTTTCTTGTACAGCTGCAGTTTGTGTGGTGAAGGTGCTCCCACAATGTGGTTGGGTAAGAGATGTACAGATTATTCATTACAGCAACAGTGATGATTTGAAGATAATGTCCAAATCAAGAACAGTTTGTAGTTTTATTATCATGCTTTCACAAAAATATTATTGAGAACTTTAGATATGAGGCCAGAGATGGAGATATTTGGTCAGGTGACCAAAAGCATTGCCAAAAAGTAGGTTTTGAGGGATGTCTTAAAAGTGGAAAGCAGACCTGTGAGGTTTTTGTCTGCAAATTCCAGACCATGGTGCTTTAGCAACTGTAGAATCAGCCAAACAATTGAAATAATGAATTAACAAATCATTGGGAGTCTCGAAGAAAATGGGTTGTCGAGGTCTCAAAGGATGTGTGGTGAAGGGAGCTAGGGATGATCACAGCCAGGAATTATATGAAGAGTGAGTTTTCTAAATTGTTGTTGCTTATGAATAGGAGCCTTTTGATGGATCAACATGTTTTGGGAGAAGTGAGCACATGGGTGACAGTTTTCAATTTTTCTTGAGATTACAGGAGGTTGAATTTGGGAGGCTGGCTAGGAGTGTGTTTGGATAATTAAGTCTGGAGATAACACACGATGGATGAGAGTTTCAGTATATGAGCTGAGAGAAGGGTAGAATCAGCTAGAAATAGTGGTGTTGGAGTGGGACTGGGCTGTCCCCTTCACCTCACCTCTGGGATTCAGCTGGTTGTCAGGTTGTGAATCAGGGCGGTAACACAATCGGGAGCTGAGTGGCCCTGGTGGAGCCTAAAATGAGTGTCACTCAGCTGGCTGTTGCTGAGCAGCTGCTGCTTGGTCGTCCTGCTAATGACTACTTCCATCACTTTACTGCTGATCGAGTTGGACTGATGGAGGGAAATTGCCTGGATTGGATTTGCCCTGTGTTTTTATTTGAACATCCCTGGGCAATGTTCCACATTGTTGGTAGATGCCAGTGCTGGAGCGGTACGTGGCTTGGTGGGTGGCAAGTTCTGGAGCACAAGCTATCAGTATTATTGCCAGAATGTTAGCAGGACCCAAAGCCTTTACACTACTTAACCATATCTCGGTATTATTCAAACTAAATTGAACTGGCTTAAAGCTCACATCTGTGACGTTAGGAACCACTGGAGAAGGCTGAGATGGATCATCCCACTTTGCATCTGGCTGCAAATGCTGTCATCTTATCTTTTGCATGGATGTGTGAAACCCCTCCATCAGTAAGGGTGGGGATATCTGTGGTGCTTCCTGCAACTAGTTGTTTAATTGTCCATTACCATTCACAACTGGGTGTGGCAGAACTGCAGAGCCCTGATCCACTCCATTGGTTGTGGGATCACTTAGCTCTGTTGCTTGCTGTTGATGCTGTTTGATTATGCAGATAGTCCTGTTTGGTAGCTTCACCAGGTTGGCACTTCATTTTTTAGGTATGCCTGGTGCTGCTCATGGCATGCCCTCCTTTCCTGTCCATTGTGATGGGTGAGTGCAGGATGTACAAACCCATGAGATTACAGATTGTGCTGGAGTACAGTTCTGCTGCTGTTTTTATCCCACAGTGCCTCAGAGAGATCCAGTTTGAGTTCCTACATCTGTCCCATTTAGCACGGTGATAGTAGCACTCAGCACAAGGGAGGTTTTTCTCAACTTTAAGGTGAGGCTTTGTCTCCAAAAGGACTGTGTGATGGTCGCTCTTACCGATACTGTCATGGACAGATGCATTTGCAGCTGGTAGATTCATAACGATAAGGTGTAGTATCTTTTTCCCTCACCAGCTGCTGCAAACCCCATTTGAACAGTTATGTCCTTGAGGACTGAGACAGCTCAGTCTGAGCTACTCTCTCAGCTACTGAGTTAGACTCACCTTCCCAGAAGTCCTTCGCTCCTACCTCGCACCTCTAATATTCCATGTCTTTTTTTTCACTGGAGAAGGATGTGGAAGCTAGAGAGTTTGGAGAAATGAATAGTGAGAACTTGAAAAGTGTCTGTTACAGAGGAGGAGTTTCAGGATGTCTTAAATTGCATCAAAGTGGATAAAGCCTTGGGACCTGATCAGGTGTATTCCAGAAATTTGTGGGAAGCTCGGGAAGTGATTGCTGGGCCCCTCCCTGACATATTGGTATTATCGTTCGTGACAGGTGAGGTGCTGGAAGACGGGTGCCATTTTTTTTAAAAAAAGCTGGTAACAAAAGGCCAAGGAACACGAGAACAGTGAGCCTGAAGTCAGTGGCAGGCAAGTTGTTGGAAGGGATTCTGAGGGACAGGATTTACATGTATTTGGAAAGACAAGGAATGATTAGAGAGTCAGCATGGCTTTGTGCGTGGGAAATTGTCGCTCTAACCTGATTGAGTTTTTTTTGAAGAAGTGCTAGGAAGATTGATGAAGACAGACTGTGGACATTGTCTATATGGGCATTGAACAAGGTTCCACAAAGCAGACTGGTTAGCAAGGTTAGATAACATGGAATGCAGGGAGAACTATCTATTTGGATACAAAACAGGCTTGAAGGTAGGAGACAGTGGGTGGTGATGAAGGGTTGCTTTGTGGACTGGAAGTCTCTGAAAAGCAGTGTGCTGCAGGAATGGATATTGGGTCCTTAAATAAATGTGAATATATGAGGTAGGTTTACAGAAAATACAAAATTGTAGGTGTAGTGGACAGTGAAGAAGGTTAGTTTAGAATACAACAGGATCTTGATCAGATGGGCCATTCGAGTGAGGAATGGCAGATGGAGTTCAATTTAGACAAATGTGAGCTGCTGCATTTTGGTAAGGCAAATCAGGACAGGACTTAATGTATTTAATGGTAAGTTCCTGGGGAGTGTTGCTGAAAAAAGAGGTACATTGTTCCTTGAATGTAGAGTCGCAGGTCGGCAGGTAGTGAAGGTGGTGTTTGGTATGCTTATATTTATTGGTCAATGCATTGAATACAGAAGCTGGGACGTCATATTGTGGCTGGATAGGACATTTGACAATGAGAACCTTTTTCCACGTATGGAGTCAGCTATTACGAGGGGGCATAGCTTTAAATTAAGGGGAGGTAGGTATAGGACAGATGTTAGGGGTAGATTCTTTACTCAGCGAGTCGTGAGTTCATGGAATGCCCTGCCAGTAGCAGTGGTGGACTCTCCCTTTTTATGGGCATTTAAACGGGCATTGGATAGGCAAATGGAGGATAGTGGGCTCGTGTAGGTTAGGTGGGCTTGGGTCGGCGCAACATCGAGGGCCAAAGGGCCTGTACTGCGCTGTATTTTTCTATGTTCTATGATAAAGCCATTTCAGGAATTCCGTTTTCAGTTCGAATTTTCCTGTTCTGAGAAGGATGTTGTGAAACTTGAAATGGTTCAGACAAGATTTACAAAGATTTGCTACAGTTGGAGGATTTGGGCTACACAGAGAGGCTAAATAGGCTGGGGTTAATTTTCCTTGAGAATCAAAGAATGAGAGGTGACGTTTGGGAGATTTATAAAATCACGAGGGGCGTTGATATGGTGAACAGCTGGGGTCTTTTTTTCCCCCAGGTTACGTGAGTCCAAAACAAGACCACGTGGGTTTAAGTTGAGAGGGCAAAGATTTAAAAGGGATCAAAGGGGCTACGTTTTCAAGCTGAGTGTGGTGTGTGATGGAATGAGCTGCCAGATGAAGTAGTGGAGACTGATACAATTACAACATTTAAAAGGCATCCGATTGTGTACGTGATTAGGAAGGGTTTTGAGGAATTCAGACCAATAGCTGGCAAGTGGGACTCCGTTAGTTTAGGATTCCTAGTTGGCATGGGCGAATTGGTCCATTGTTTCTGAGCTGTACATCTCAGCACAGATAATTCTTGGATCTGAGAAGGTTAAGCAGTGATTTCGACAAGGGGGAGATTTGTTTCTAGGATATTTTAATTTGCAGAGAGAGGGGAATTGTTAACAATGTCACAATATGAGTAACTACTTTAAGTTAAATGGAAAATAATGTGAATATGTGACCTATATTTTACTGAGTACATTCTGAGCATCTGGAACAGTCTGAACAGCGGGTGGACACAGATTCAGCAGGTGTTCTCAAACAGATTTGCAATTTTACTTCTTACGGAAAGATTGGGAGGCTGTGGGTAAATGCGAGGGGAGTTGGGACGGATTTGCAGCATCTCCAGAGGGAGAGTACAGCCCCAATGGGCTGAATAGCCCCCAGCCCCTGTGCTCTGTGATACTGCCCTATTCACTGTGAAGTATGAAGCTCATCCCAAGGCAGAGAGAGCGAGGAGCCCACCACTCACCTCACAATGGGGGATGGCTTGATTGACGGCAGCTCCAGACCAATGGGAGGTGAGTCTGTGTGGTCCTGCAGCCAATGGGAGTGAATGAGGGGTGTGGCCAGCAAGACGACACCTGTCCATGAGCTGTGCAGGTGCAGTGTCACTGGGTGGGGGTGGGAGAGACAGCAGGGACTGGGACAGAGGCTGTTGGACCTGAATTACAAACTCCCGGTAAATTAAAACCAAAAGAACTGCAGATGCTGTAAATCAGAAACAACAACCAGGAGGGTCTGGAGAAGCTCAGCAGGTCTGGCAGCATCTGTGACGAGAAATCAGAGTTAACGTTTCAGATCCGGTGTCCCATCCTCACAGCTGATGTTACTGTGAGAACAAATGTTGGTTTATATGCAGAAGGTAGGGTTTAGGGGAGGATGTAAGGAGTAAAGGATAGGTAGGGATAGAGCGAGAAGAACGGTTGGATAAAGGAGTAGATAACGATCTGGCTGGGGGAGGGTGATTAGCTGTTAATGGAGACTATTAGTGGCTAACCATAGGTAGTGTGTAATGACAGGCTGTGAGACCAAGGCCTAGTGTGTGGGGTAGGGGGCTAGGACATGGGGTTGTTAAGCAATGGTTAACCACTAACTGTCTCCGTTGTAAGCTGTTCCCCACATACATCACTCCACGATTGGAGCTGCAGATGGGCGGCACAGTGGTTAGCACTGTTATATCACAGCGCCAGAGACCCGCGTTCAATTCCCACTTCAGGCAACTGTCTGTGTGGAGTTAGCACATTCTCCCCGTGTCTGTGTGGGTTTCATCCGGGTGCTCCGGTTTCCTCCCACAGTCCAAAAGTGTGCAGATTAGGTGAATTGGCCATGCTAAATTGCCCGTAGTGTTAGATGTAGGGGATTGGGTATGAGTGGGTTGCTCTTAGAGGGTTGGTGTGGGCTTGTTGGGCCAAAGGGCCTGTTTCCACACTGTAAGTAATCTAATCTTTAAAAAAACTCTTGAATATCTTTTCCTAATCCCCTCTGTCCTCCTTAAATATGTATCTTAAAGTTTTTCTCTTTAATCAATGTTTCCAGCATTCGTGAAACTCTTTAGGAGAATTGTCAGTGTGAAAGGCTCCATACAATGCAGGTAGTTGTTGTTAATGTCTGACATCAGGAGAAACAGGAATGAACCCTCACTCTTATAAGAAGATGGGGCTGGGACTGGAAGACCAGGCAGTGCCTGTCGGTCCTCCAACCAATCGGAGTGAATGAGGGGCGTGGCTATAAGCAACCACGTGATCAGCTTCACTGGCAGCACAGTGTGTGTTGTGACCAAGGCATTGGGAATGTGTGAAGGTGCAGGGCAGGGTTAAGGAAAGACATATTGACCAGGAAGGGAAGGAAATTTTAATGGAACGGGCTGAGACATTTTACAGAACTTAGTGCACATCAGAAAACACAAATCTGAAAATCCCAGGACCGTGTTTGTGGCAAACGGGAAAATGCTTCAAATGGTGAATGGTGCGAGTGAGCGCCGCCACCTTTATTGGGGGCAGTGATTCATGGGACATGAGTGTGGCAGCCAACTTTGTGAGGGGCAAGCTGCAGGGGGACACATGCACAGCTTTGCCTGGCAGGGAGTGATAGGGCAGGATTTACAGAGTGTCAGAGTCAGGGTGTTTTCAATGTCAGAGTGTGATGCTGGAAAAGCACAGCCGGTCAGGCAGCAGCCAATCGGTGGGAAGGAAGATGGACAAGAAGGTGGTGCCGAGTTGGAAGGCTGGATCTGGGATAAGGTGGGGGGAGTGGAAATGAGGAAACTGGTGAAATCCACATTGATCCCATGTGGTTGGAGGATCCGAACACAGAAGATGAGGCGTTCTTCCTCCAGGCATCAGATGCCTGGGATTTGGCGGTGGAAGTGGCCCAGGACCTGCATGTCCTTGGTGGAGCGGGAAGGGGAGTTAAAGTGTTGGGAAACAGGGTGTTTGGGTTGTTCAGTGTTTTACTGTTCCTTTCACAGACCTTTTGTGAGTTAATTTTCCTCTGCTGCCCAACCCCTGACAACGTGCTGCTCTCTAAACGGACTGAATTTTCCACAATCACTTTGCCAGTGAATAATTCCTTTTTACAACAAAAGAATGCATTTTCCTTCCATTTCTGACCATCAAATTCTGCAACATTTTCATTCCCTGTAATGCATTTAGCACTCCCTGAAATATCAACTGTGTTTCTCCTTCCACAGATCCCAGTGATTAATGCCAAAGCCCCATTGCCTGTGGAGAGGGTGATGTTTGACTTCCTTGTACAGCTGCAGTTTGTGTGGTGAAGGTGCTCCCACAATGTGGTTGGGTAAGAGATGTTACAGATTATTCACTCAGCGACAGAGAAAAGTTGAAAATGTATGTGCAAATCAACAACAGTTTGTATTTTTATCATTTTTATAATTTCACAGAAATACTATTGATAATTTCTGACATTAGGCAACAGATGGGTATATTAGGTCAGGTGATCAAAAGAATTGCCAAATAAGCAGGTTTTCAGGAATACCTTAAAGGAGAAAAACAGATATGAAAGGTTTAGGATAGGAATTCCAGACCGTGTTGCCTTGGCAACAGTAGAAACAGCCAATCCGGTGAAGCAATGAATAAACACATCGTTGGGAGTCTGAAAGAAAATGAGTTGTTGAGATCTCACAGGTTGTGTGGTGCAGGGAGACAGGGATGTTCACAGCCAGGAATTACATCAAGGGTGAGAATTTGAAGTTGCTTGTAAACGGGAGCCTTTGTTGGATCAACAAGTTATAGAGCAAGCAAACACTTGGGCAGTAGAGTTTTAGATATTCTTGAGATTATATGTAATTTGAATGTGGGAGGCTGGCCAGGAGTGTGTTTGGATAATGAAGTCTGGAGATAACACAGGGATGGACAAGTATTTCAGTAAATGAGCTGAGACTAGGGTGGGGTTGGGTGATCTCACGAATGTAGAAATAGAATGTAGAGTCAGGCTCCTCCTCCTCCTCATCATCATCACTCCCCCTCACCGATTCACAGATATTGTTCCTTGTTCTGTCTGTCTTTTCTGGTTATGTCCTGCTCACACATTCTGCTACTAACTAATATTTTACTTCAAGGTTGTTGGAAAATCCTTCTCCATCTCCACTCTCCCTTTCCTTTCTGAATTCCTTGTATTTGGTGTAACTCAAAGATCTATCCTTGGTCCCTCCAGTTTCTCACCTACATACTGCCAGGAGGTGACATCGTCCAAAACCACTGTTAGGTTTCACATGTACACTGACCATGTCCAGCTCTACCTCCCCATCATCCCTCTCCATTGCTCCACTGTTATTCTGTTATCAAACTGCTTGCCACACTCCCACTACTCGATTAGCTGCAATTTCCTCCAATGAAACATTGCAATGGTTCAACCCATTGCCTTCAGTTGCTATTACAAATTCCTTTCCCTTACTGCTGAGCCCCTCTCTCTCACTGGGAACTGAGGCAGAACTACACTCTTCACAATATTGCTCTGCTATTCTGACCCCAAGGTGACCTTCTGCTCAGACATCTACACAATCACAAGCACCAGGAATTCCAATCTGTAAAATTTTGCTTGTCTCCCCCTCGCCCCAGCTCCATTGCTACTGAAACCCCTTACCGTGTTGGTGTTGCATTAAAGTTGACAAAACTAAAACAGAACCCTTGATTCTGCGACTGACCCAGAGTCTGGTTCTAGGTTCCCTCATGCTGGGACACATCCTGTCAGTCTTTACCTTGTCAAACCCCTGAGGAAGCCGATATGTTTGAAAGAGTTCACTTCTCATTCTTCCCAAATCGAGTGAGTAGAGTCCCGACTTCTTCAGCCTTTTCTTCAAAGAGAATCCCTTCAAACCAAGGATCATCCCAGTCAATCTTCTCTGAATGCCTCCGATGAAGTGATGTATTACCTTAAATAAAGGGACCAAAACTTCTCTCATTACTCCAGATGTGGTCTCACTCACACTGTATAAAGTTGCTCTCAGGTATATACTTCAAACTCTTATACTGCAAATCCCTTGAAATCAGGAGCAATATTCCATTCCCCTTCCTGATGACCTGGTGTAACTTTGTGCTAGCTTGCTTTGTTTCCTGCACATTTACCTCTTGCTCCCTTTGTGGTGCAGCTTTCTACAGTTTCCACCAATTAAATAGTCCTCTGTTCTTTTTATTATCTCCTCCAAAATGAACAACTTCACATTTTCCCAAGTGATACTCCATTTGCCAACTTGTTGCCCACTTCTCCAATGAATCCCTCTGTGTAAACTGTTTATAATCCTTTTGGAACTTTACTGTTATGCCTTTCCTAGGAGATTTTCCCCATCATTCTTCTAAACTTTTCCTGGGAACACTGGGCAGTGGGAAGCATGCAGAGTTGCTGTCTTTTAAGGGATACTCTATGGAATGACTGGGAGGAGCTTACTGCCTATTTGGTCAGAATGGTGACAACTTGCCCCTGAAGCTGCATGAGCCTTTCACCCCCCCCCCCCCCCCCCCATGTGTTATTGATGAGGCACAGCGGCAGCACAGAAGGAAAGAAGAAGCAGCAAATCCTGCTCTCCACATCTCACTAACACTTGGAACATTCTCTCCCATGTGTCAAAGATCTGCCCTGTTCAGTCACATGAAGTCCCAAGATGGAAACTGATAGAAACCCACATACATTTCCCCCTGAACTGACTGCTGACCTCCACAAGGGGTAATGTGTCCAGTCATCCTGGGCCAGGAGGAGGGGATGGTGCGAGTTTCTAACCTGATCTGACAGTGACGGATTTTATAAACTTGTATTACAGGTGGACATTCAGATGGTAACCTCAGTATTTGTAACACCAAACTCTGACAGAATTACTCAATTCATCAGGACCTGGATATTTGCATTTAGTTGTGAGTATTGTGTTCCAGCTCATTCCTATTTGATGCATAAAAGTTCTCCTTTCAATCAAACCATCCTGTCAATAGATCTCCCCCAAGTCTTTCATATATGTCTTGTCAACAGTTTATGATGAGCTGATGAGTGTAAGGTTGATTATTCTAATGTATAATTTCTGTGAACCCCTCTGTCACAGGGCAGCCACAATTTCCTCTGCTACAAGGAGAACAACCTCAGTTTCCCCAAACCCCTGATTCCCCAATGTCTGTTTGCTCTCTATAAGGTACACATCAGGATTGTGTTGGAACATTCTCCACTTGCCTGCATCAGTGCAGCCCCCAACAATATTAAAGAAAGTGAACATCCTCCAGGACAAAGCACTGTGCCTGAGTGGTGTCCCATCCCCCACCTTCAGCATTCCCTCTCCCCACCCCCGGGGCACAGTGATATCACTGTGTAAAAGGGAAAGGCAGCATTGTCCTCCCAGACCATAGGGCTGCTCTCTCATTAGGGAGAAATGTCTGGTGGTGGGTTTAACCTGAAGGTTACCACAGCCCAGGCAAGGGGAGAGGTTAGAAAGGAGAGTCCATCTATTGTAGATGGATATTCTTGATCTGTACCATTAACACCCATGTTCCTGCAACTAAAATCCCCCATGCCTTGAACCATCCTGGTAAATCTCCTGTGCCCCCTCACAGGGACCCTGCCATCCTTCCCAATGTGTGGGCGATCTCTGGTTTGCACAGACCCAGCTGCTCTGTGTTCCTGTGGGTAATGTCATTATAGAACAACAGTTGCACTAAACCTCACTGTCTGTAAGGGTGGGAGACACAAATCCCGAAAACATTTAAGATGTATTTAGTGTGCACTTGTGATGCCATGATAGAGGAGACTTTTCCACAAGTACTGGAAAATAGATCAGGATAGTTCGGTGGTAGTTTCCTTTCTCACAGATGGATCACCAGAGTATTTTTCTGTTCTGTATACAGCTGAGATGTTTATGACAGGAATATGACAGGCTCCATTGGACATCAGGTCAGAAAAGGTGATACTAGAATAGATGACACATGGTTGGTCGATGTTTTTGGGAGGTAAGTGAGACGGAGAGTTTTAAGATGAAATTCAGAAGCTCAGCTCAGGAATCAGAAAGGGCCATCATCAAGTGAGAAATAAAAATTGGGTGTCCTGGAGGCTGGAAATAAAGAAAGGCACATATCGCAAAGTTTTCAGAGAGGGGAGGGGATTAGAGATAGGGAGGATAATAAATCTGGAGGGCATGAAAGTTGGAAAGTATTCTGAGGATGGAGGATGTTACAAAGATAGATATTTATGATAGAAATTTTTGGGGTTTGAGGCTGGAGAGGAATTATTGAGATATGGAAGAGTTGTAAGGCTGGATGAGGTGGCATTGACAGGGAGAGTTCCGAGCACACAGGAATTTACAGAGGTAGGAGCGTTAGAGTCATAAAGTTATACAGCACTGACACAGACCCTGTGGTCCAACCAGTCCGTGTTGACCATAATTTTGATCTGAACTAATCGCATTTGCCTCCACTTGGTCCAAATCCATCCTAGCATTCCCGATCGATATACGGGTCCAAATGTTTTTTCCTCTTTAGAATCCCATTCCCCTACCCTTTTTACTCTACATATACCCCTGACTAATTCACTAAACCCAATCATCCCTGAACACGATGGGCAATTTAGCACGGCCAGTTCACCTACCTTGTATATCTGTGGCTTGTGGGAAGAAATGGGAGCACCTGGAGGAACACACGCTGACATGGGGAGGAATATCCAAACTCCACATGGACAGCCACCCAATGCAGGAATTGAACCTGTGTCCCTGGTGCTGTGAGGCAGCCCTGCTAGCCATTGAGCCACTGTGCCACCCTGAAATTGTAATTGTATTCACAGCTTCCACATCCTCTGCAAGTATATTCCACACGTGAACCACTCTCTATGCAAAAACAAAAAAATAAAATCCCAAACGTCGTTTTAAAGCTTTCCTCCTCTCACTTTAAAATGTATATACCCAGTCTTGAATCGCAACCCCTCCTGGAAAGGGCACCTGTTGTTCACATTACTGATAGTCTTCAGCATTTTCTAAATCTCTAATAAGGTCACCCCTCAGCCTCCTACGCTCCAGTGAAAGAAGTCCCAGCCTATCCAGACTCTGCTTAAAATTCAAACCATCCATTCCCATTAACCTACTGGTAAAACTCTTCTGAACTCGCTCCAGTTTAATAATATCCTTCCCATGACAGCACAACCAGAACTGGGCACAGTATTCCAGAAGAGGCTCCCCAACATCCTGTACAACCTCAACATCCCGTCCCAACTCCTATACTCTGAGGTCTGAGCAATGAAGATAAATGTGCTAAACACCTTTTTAACCACCCTGTCTACATGTGACACATACTTCAAAAATCTGAACACCGAGGTCTCTTTATTCTATACCACTTCTCATGGCCTGACTTTTAATGAGTGTAACTCATGCCTTTTTTTAAAATCAAGATGTACCATTTTGTATTTATTCCAATCCAAAACATCCTTCGAGTATAAAGGCAGTAGGAGTATACTGAAGAGGGAAATCAGGAGGGCAAAAAGGGGACAGGATACAGCTTTGGCGAATGGGGTTAAGGATGGGGTTGGAGGGAGAGAGACAAAACCAGTATTTGGCATCATTGTTTACTGTGGAGAAGGACATGGGAGTTATGGAATGTCGGGAAATAGATGGTGACATCTTGACAAATGTCCATATTACACAGAAGGTGGTACTGGATACCTTGAAACGCATAAAGGTGGATAAATCCCCAGGATCTGATCAGGTGTACCCTAAAATTCTGTAGGAAGCCAGGGAAGAGATTGCTGAGCCCCTTGCTGAGATTTTTGTATTATTGATAGTCACAGCTGAGGAGCCAGGAGACTGGGGGTTGGTTAATGTGGTGCTACTGTTTAAGGAAGGCGGTTTGGACAATCCCGGGAACTACAGACGCGTGACCCTGACGTCGGTGCTAGACAAGTTGTTAGAGGGTACCCTGAGGGACAGGATTTACATGTATTTAGAAAAGCAAGGACAGATCAAGATTGATGAAATTGATGTGCTGGAAATTGTGGAAAACATTAAGCTTGATAAGTCCCCATGGCCAGACCAGATTTATCCTCGGCTGCTCCAGGAAGCGAGAAAGGAGGTTGCTAAGCTGCTGGCGAGGATATTTGCCTCCTCACTCTACAGGAGTCGTACCGGAGAATTAGAAGGAGGCGAATGTTGTTCCTCTTTTCAAGAAGGGAAATAGGGAAATCGGTGGCAATTACAGACCAGTCCGTCTTACATCTGTTGTCAGCAAAGTTGTGGAAATAATTCTGAGGGATAGAATTTATGACAATTTGTCAAAGCATAGTGTGATTATTGAGTTCTTTGAGGACGTGTCAAGACAGGTCAACGACTGCAGAACAGTGGATCTGTTATAAATGGATTTCAGCAAGGCTTTTGTTCGGGTTCCCAATGGTAGGCTTATCCATAAAGTCAGGAAGTATGGGACACAGGGAGATTTGGGTATCCGGATTCAGAATTGGCTGGCTGACAGAAGGCAGAGAGTGGTTGTAGATGGAAAGTATTCTGTCTGGAGGACAGTGTTGAGTGGGGTCCCGCAGAGCTCCGTTCTTGGGTCTCTGTAGGATTTATAAATGACTTGGATGAGGAGGTTGATGGTTAGCTTAGTAAATTTGCCGATGACACAAAGATTGGAAGTGTCGCCGATAATATAGAGGGCTACTGCAGGCTGCAGCGTAACATAGACAGGATGCAGAGCTGGGCTGAGAAATGGCTGGATAAATGCGAACTTGAATGCTGAGTATAGGATTAAAGACAGGATTCTTGGCAGTGTGGAGGAACAGAGGGATCTGGGTGTGCAAGTACATAAATCCCTCAAAGTTGCCAACCAAGTGGATAGGGTTGTTAACAAAGCAAATTTTTTTTGGCTTTCATTAACAGGGAGATAGAGTTTAAGAGCCGTGAGGTTTTGCTACAGCTCTACAAGTCCCAGGTGAGACCACACTTGGAAGTTTGTGTCCAGTCCTGGTCTCAATACTACAGGAAATGTACAGAGGCTTTGGAGAGGGTGCAAACAAGGTTTACCGGCATGCTTCCTGGACTGGAAGGCTTCCTGTATGAAGAAAGTTTGAATAAGCTCGGACTTTTCTCTCTGGAGAAAAAGAGGAAGAGAGGAGACCTGAGAGGTGTACAGAGACTTTTCCCCAGGGCAGGATTAACTTGTTTGAGAAGTCATACTATGAAGATATTAGGAGGAAGGTATAAAGGACGCGTCCGAAGTAAGTTTTTTACACAGAGTTGTGAATGCTTGGAATGCGTTACCAGTGGTGGTGGTGGAAGCGAAATCATTGGGGACATTTATGCGACTGCAGGACGTGCACATAGATAGCAGTGAGTTGAGGGGTGTGTAGGTTAAGTTACTATGTTTTACATTAGGATTAAATCTCGGTATAACATCGTGGACGTAAGGGCCTGTTCTGTGCTGTACTTGTCTATGTTCTATGATTTGGGAGAGTCGGCATGGCTTTGTGTGTGGGAAATCATGTGTCTCGTACTTGATTGAGCTGTTTTTGAAGAATTAACACAGAGGATTGATGAGGGCAGAGTGGTAGATGTGATCTCTATGGACTTCAGTAAGGCGTTTGGTAAGGTTCCCCATGGGAGACTGGTTAGCAAGATGAGATCTCACAGAATACCGGAGAACTAGCCATTTGGATACAGAACTGGCTCAAAGTTAGAAGATAGAGGGTGGTGGAGGTAGATTGTTTTTTGGACTGGAGGCCTGTGATCAGTGTAGTGCCACAAGGATCGGTGCTGGGCCCTCTGCTTTTTGTCATTTATATCAATGATTTGGATGTGAACATATGAGATATAGTTAGTAAGTTAGCATTTGAAACTAAAATTGAATGCATAGCAGACAATGGAGTATGTTACCTCGGATTACAATGGGATCTTGATCAGATGGGCAAATGGGCTGAGGAGTGGCAGATGGAGTTTAATTTAGATAAATGTGAGGTGCTGCATTTTGGAAAAGCAAAGCTTAGCAGGACTGATACACATAATGGTCAGGTCCTGGGGAGTGTTGCTGAACAAAGAGACCTTGCAGTGCAGGTTCATAATTCCTCGAAAGTAGAGGTGCAGGTAGATAGTGCACTTGAAGAAGTGTTGAGATGATCACACCAAGCACTACTGATGCTGCCTGGCCTGAACACAATGACCAGGATGGATAAGATGTGGGCATTGCTGGAAGTCAGTGCACACAATGTGGACCTGGGGAAGTGCAGCAGGTCAGGCAGTATCAGAGGAGCAGGAAAGTTGATGTTTTGGGTCGGGACTCTTTGTCAGTCCTGATGAATAGTCCTGACCCAGAACGTCTGCTTTCCATCCCCATTGTATTCATGCTGGTCATCCAGCACCTATTTATTCTGGTCCCACGTTCTGGCACTCAGCGTGTAATCGATATTGTAATGCTTGGTGTGATCATCTCAACACTACTTCCAGGCTGCAATGTTTCCTGCATCTGTCACCATTTCAGATGCTGCCTGACCCGCTGAGGATCTCCAGCACTTTTTGTTTTTATTGTGAATTTCCACCATTTTGCTGAGGCACTTCGAGTCAGAGAGTTATCCAGCACGGAAACAGGCCCTTCAGTCCAACTCGTCCATGTCGACCAGATATCCTAACCTGATCCAGCTCCATTTGGGAGAGTTGGCCTATATCACACATGAACACTTTCTATTCATGTACCCCTCCAGACACCTTTTAAATTTAATTTGACCTGCGTTCATCATTCCTATAGCATCTCATTCCATACGCTCACCAACCTCTGAGTGAACCGTTTGGCCCTCAGGTCCATTTGAAACCTTTCCCCTCTCACCTAAAACCCAACGCCCTGCAGTTTTGAACTCCCCGACACTGGGTGGAAACAAAGACCTTGGCTATTCACCCTGTCTGTGCTTCTCCGTAAGGTAACCCGTCAGTCTCTGACGCTCTGGGGAAAAAGCCCCAGCTTATTCAGCCTTTCCCTTTAACTCCACAGTCCTAACAATAGCCTTGCAGATATTTTCTGAAACTCTCCTCATGTTTTGTAAAACAGAGTCACAGAGATGTACAGAATGGAAACAAACCCTCTGTCCTAATCGTCCATGCCAACCAGCTCATTTATGCATGTAGCAAGCAAGTTGTCCCTACGGTCCCCTTGAAGTCTTTCCCCTCTCACTTTAAACCTATGCCCTCTGCTTTTGGACTCCCCTATCCTGGGAATAAAGAAACTGACTAGTCACCATGTTGTTGCTCCTCACAACTATATAAAGTTGTATAAAGCCATCCCACAGCATCTCCTGCTCCAGGGAAAATAGTCTCAGCCCCTCCCTATGGTTCAAATGTTCCAATACTGGGAACACCCTTGTAAATCTTTGATCAACTTGTTCAGGTTTCCCAACATCTTTCCTGTAGCAGGGAGACCAGAATGGAAAGCAGTCTGGGGATTCCAAAAGTGGCCGAGCTAATATACTGTCCAACCGAACCATGATCTCCCAACTCCTATACTCAATGCACTGCCCAATAACAGCTAGCATACCAAACACCACCTTCACCGACCTGTCTACCTTCAACCCCACTTTCAAGGCATTATCAACCCACTCTGCACAGTGCTTTTGTTCTGGTACACTTCCCAGGAACTTGTCATTATGAGGTTGAGTCCTATTGTTGTAACATTTTTTTCCAAAATCAGGGAGATTAGAATTGAATGTAGTATTCTAAAGCTGGCCTCACCAATGCCCAGTACAGTCACAACTGTAGCTAATTCCTATACTCAGTGACCAAATCCCTACAGTGTGGAAGCAGGCCATTCGGCCCATGAGACTATGCCAACCATCTGAACTTGTGTATTTCCCCTATCCATGCCTCTCATGATTTTGCAAATCTCGATTTTGCAAGCCTCTGACGCTCCAGGGAACACAGCCTATTCAACTTCTCCTGGTAGCTCAAATCCTCCAGTCCTGGCAACATCCTTGAAATTCTTTTCTGACCCCTTTCAAGTTTCACAATATTGTTTTGATAGGAAGGCAACCAGAATTGTATGGATTATTCCAACAGTGGCCTAAGCAATGTCCCGTGCAGCCGCAATATGATCTCCTAACTCCTGTACTCAATGCTTTGACCAATAAAGGAAATCATACCAAATGCTGCCTTCACTATTCTATCTACCTGCGACTCCACTTTCAAGAAGCGATGAATCTGCACTCCGAGGTGTCTTTGTTCAGCAATGCTCCCGAGGACCTTATCATTAAGTGGATAAGTCCCTACTGTAGCACCTCACATTTTTCTAAATTAAACTCCATCTGCCACTCCTCAGCCCATCCGCCCATCTGATCAAGTTCCCATTGTACTCTGAGGTAATCTTTTTCACTGTCTATTACACCTCCAATGTTGGTGTGATCTGCAAACTTACTAACCATACCTCCTATGTTAGCATTCCAGTCATTTATATAAATGACGAAAAGTAGTGGATCAAACAACGATCGTTGTGACACTCCACTGGTCACAGGCCTCAAGTCTGCAAAGCAGCCCTCCACCACTCTGTCTTCTACCTTTGAGTCAGTTCTGTATCCACATGGCTGGTTTCCTCTGTATTCCATGAGACCTAACCTTGCTAACCAGTCTCCCATGAGGAGCCTTGCGGAACACCTTACTGAAGTCCACGTAGATCATGTCCATCGCTCTGCCCTCATCAATCCTTTGTTACTTCTTCAAAAGACATTCTTCCCTTTGGAAAACGTAACAGTTACAGCACCAGAATAATCGGCCCACCGTGTCTGTGTGGATCATGATGCCATTCCAAACTAATTCCATCTGCCTGTACATGATCCATATCCCTGCCACCCCATGCCTGCTTATGTCTGCCCAAACGCCTCAAAAACATTGTGATTGTTTCTGCTTTTACCATCTCCCAGGAGAGTACATTCTAGTCAACTACCACCTTCTGCTTAAGAAACTTGCCTGACATAACTCCCTTTAAACCTGCACAGATATTGTTGGAAATGCCCAGCAGGTCATGCAGCATCTGTGAAGAAAAATGAGTTAATGTTTCGGGACTGGTCCCCCTTCCTCAGAAACGTTAACTCTAATTTCTCTTCACAGATGCTGCTGGACCTGCCGAGCGTTTCAGAAACTTCTGTTTCTCTTCCTGGTTTACAGCATCTGCAGTTGTTTTGGTTTTCATTTCCTTTAAACTGCCCCCTCTCCTCTTAAATGTGTGGCTCTAGAATTTGTCACTTCCACCTTGGAAAAAAGATTCACGTTATTCACTCTGTCTGTGCCTCTCGGGTTACCCCGCAGCTACTGACTTGCCAAAGACAAAAGTTTTCCCAACCTCTCCCAATCCAGACAACATCCTGGTAAACCTGTTTTCACCCTCTCCAAAGCCTCCAAATCCCCTTGAAGTCTTTCCCCTCTCATGTTAAACCTATGCTGTCTACTTTTAGATTCCCATACCCTGGGGAAAAAAGAAACCATGACTAGTCACCCTATCGTTGCTCCTCATAATTTTATAAAATTCTACAATGCCACCTCAAGCGTCCAGTGATCCAGGGAAAATAGCCTCAGCCTATTCAGCCTCTCCCTATGGTTCTAATGTTCCAATCCTGGCAAGACCCTTGTAAATCTTTTCTGAATTCTTTCAAGTTTCCCAATATCCATCCTATAGCAGGGAGACTGGAATTGAAAGCAGTATGGAAATTCCAAAAGTGGCCGAGCCAATAAACTGTACAACCGAAACATGATCTCCCAACTCCTATCCTCAATGTACTGCCCAATAACAGCTAGCATTACAAACACCACCTTCACCGACCTGTCTACCTTCAACCCCACTTTCAAGGAACTATCAACCCACACTGCACGGTCTGTTTATTCGTCAAAATTTCCCAGGACCTTGTTATTGAGGTTGAGTTTATTGTGGTAACATCTTTCTGAAATCAGGAAGACGAGAATTGAATGTAGTATTCTAAGTATTCTAAGGTCACCCCTCAGTTTCCGACACTCCAGGTAAAACTCCTGGCAACATCCTTGTAATACCTTTCTGACCTATTTCAAGTTTGAGAACATTCTTCTGATCGGAAGACCAGAATTGCATGGAATATTCCAAAAGTTGCCTAATCAATGTCCTGTACAGCCACATTATGACCTCCCAACCCCTATACTAAACACTCTGACCAATAAAGGCAAGCAGACCAACTGCCACCTTCACTATCTTATCTACCTGCGACTTTACTATCAAGGAACTATGAAGCTGCATAACAAGGTCTCTTTGTTTAGCAGCACTCCCCAGGAACTTACTATTAACTGTACGCGTCCTGCTAAGGTTTGCTTTTCCAAAATGCAGCACCTCGCATGTTTTTCTAAATTGAACTCCTCAGCCCATTTGCCCATGTGATCCAGATGCCTTGTACTCTGAGGTAATCTAATTCACTGGGGGAGGATTTTGCAGAAAGTTAACAGAACACATTTTATGAAAATTCAGGAATGTTATGGAAAGGGACAAGGATGGGCCTGCAATTAGAGTTCTAACTTGCTTCATTTCAGTTCAACCAGATATGATTTTGCCAGTGTGCAGGATGCAGTGTGTGCAGGATGGTTCTCATCAGAGGGTGGAGGTGGGGAATATAAATGAGAGGTTCCAGATTGATTTTTCCCCAATGTGATTCCGACCAGGAAGGAAACCCGGGGACCTGGGGGGAGGATTCACCAACACCCGGGAGGCTCTGAGTCAGAATCATTGATTTGGTTCTTAGTCTGCAGACAAGAGCTAGGTAACTGAATTCAAGGAGAGGAGAGAGATTGTGAAAACTGGGTGTGGAGGGAAGGAGTGAGGAGATTGGTTTGGTCTTCAGTTAACAAGAGAGAGAAATTGTGAGACTGAGATTTAAAGCTTTGGGGGGGGGGGGGGGGGGAAACAAGGAAACTACAATTTAATACTATCATTATCTTATAAAGTTCCATCCTGTATTAACAGTGATGAGTTGTTTTCTCTGTTGTAGGGTACTGAAAGGGTGGATTTGTGGATGAAAAATTCAAATTGAGCTTCATGTTCAGACCTGATGGTTACTGGATCCGTGCCGATCTGAATATCATTGGCCTTTTCATCTGGAAGGAAAGGTGTGTATTCTGTCCGTGGACAATATTTCAAATGTCAGTATCTGGAAAAATTACTGCGACACAGCCAAGTCCATGTTAGCAAAGTTTGTAGCTTTGAATGGAGGCTGTTTATCAGGATTACCTCCATGGCAATGGCAGTTTAAAAAGTCTAGTTCAATTCAGCACATTGTTTTCACATTGCCCCCCCCCCCCGTGGCTCACTTCAGTACCTGACAGGCGCTTCAGTTTCAGTGGGATTGTCTGTCAGGATTCTGATGTGGAGGAGACGGTGTTGGAGTGGGGTGGACAAAGTTATAAATCTCACAACACCAGATTATAGTCCAACAGGTTTTATTTGGAAGCACTAGCTTTCCGAGCACGGCGTAATTTTTAACTTTATCAGGTCTATCTCTATGATGAGAGACTTCTTCAGTTAAGTACTTCAATAAATACTGAGGCCACATATTCCCCTCTAGCAGTATCAACTGCTATTCTGGCCCTCGGGTTAGCTACTCGTCACTTTTTATCCCCAATCCCATCTAGCTTTCTGTTGATCTTTAAAGTTTTTCTAATCTCCTAGTTTCTCGGTGATCATTGCCAATTTGTGTGCCTTCTATTACAATTTGATAGACTCCCTTATTTCCTGAGCCACCCATGGCAGATTACTCCTTTATCTACAGTCCTTCCTTTTCACTGATATATACTTTTGCTCAGCACTTTGAAACATTGCTTTGATATTTCCCCACTGGCCGTCAACTACCCCATCGTAAACTCTTTGCTTCCAGTTTACATTAGCCAACTCCTGTCTCATCCTATTGTAGTCTCCTTTGTTTAAGCACAGGATCTTGGGACTGGATTTAATCTTCCCGCTTTCCATCTGTATTCTAAACTCATCCAGACTTATCACTAGTCCTTTATCAGATTACAAGGTGAGGGGACGTTTCCTGGGTGTTTTGGTTTTCATTGTCAGAGATCTTAACTTTGTAATAAAGTACAGGATGGATATTCACAACAGAGTATTCTGGACGGTGTGAATGTACTACACAATCTAAAACCATAAATCAGTCTCCCCTGAGTTTAAAATTGTAAAATCATTATCTCCTACATGCTTCCTCACTATCTAAGTTTGGAACACTAATCCACCTGATTATCCTGCATTTTCCAAAAATCTCCTTGGGTGAATGTGGTGATTTTTGGATTCAGTTTTCCAGTTATTAACGTAAGATGAGCACTGGGCACAGGAGAGGCAGTGTAGCCTTTCGATGATGATTGAGTTAGTTTGGCCAATTCACCTAACCTGCACATATTTGGACTGTTGGAGGAAACTGGAGCACCCAGAGGAAACCCACGCAGACATGGGGAGAACGTGTAAACTCCACACAGTCACCTAAGGCTGGAATCAAACCCGGGTCCCTGACGCTGTGAGGCAGTGGTGCTCGCCACTGAGCCACCTCTGCTTAAAATCTGCTCCCCTTTATTAACCTCCCCACCCCGCAATTGGCTGAATCTGTGTTCTTTACATCAGAAATCAGGTTGTGGAAGCAGGTGTCTCAGTAAAACCCAGTGACAGCCCGTGTGTCTGAATGGGGATCCTATACCCAACACCTTCTACCTCACACTTCTCATTCACTTTCCAGAGACAGGGCTCCAGTAGCTTCATGGGGACTACAACTCCCACAATCCCTGAGGCAGGGACCACACGTGTGTGGGGAAACCTGGCACTGTAAATGTACAGAATGTGGGCCGATTTTGGAGCATGTGCTTTGGGGTAACTAGCGGAAAGTACTTCACACTGTGATTGGCTGGAGGACGAACATATCGGTTGGGGGGGCGGGAGGTCAAAGTGTCACCACACCCACGTGGGGCCAAAGGCCATCCCCAACTCGTCATAACACTGGGAATCGACCAATGGGAAACAAAGAAGGATCTGACCCATTCTCCCAGACTGAAGGTTCCTCTTCTGTCCAGGATCTGCTACCTCCCTTTCTGTTTCCTTTTGTTTCATTCTGCTGTTACATTATTGACTTGCAGCAACTGAAGGGAAAGGAAGTGAACCCAGAAAGGGTGCAGAGTCTAACCAGGGACGGGAAGTGGTGGCATGGATCTGTTTATCAGTAACTCCATGAGAATGGGGAGGGTGTACATTAGGGGGTAGCAGAGTCAGAATGGTGGGAGAGAGTAAGTGGGCTGGAGGGTTACAGCTTTGGGGGAAGAAATTGGAAAAAGATATTCCAGAGAAACTAGAATTGTCTGTTCTGAATTTCTAACCTGTACATATTCCTTTATACAGGGGGCTAGATGGTGAAGGTTTGCAGCCTGAAATCTCAAACTCGTGCAGATTGTGATTAAGTTAACCAGCATTTGAAGAACCAAAGATAGAGAATCACTTGGTCAAAATCCTGCAACACTCTCCCACACAGCATTTTTGGTCTATCTGCACCAAATGGACTGTGAATGGTACAAGACAGCAGCTCACTACCATCTTCTCGAGGGTAACTAGAGATGGGGAATAAATGCTGGCTGAGCCAGTGATGCCCATATCCTGGAAATGGTTTCTATCTCTAGTTGCTGAAACCCAGTTGATGTTACTGCAGGATGATGAGGGATGCTGAGTACATCCTCCAGGAGGCAGCACCATCACATTACCCCTGCCTACACCCACACAGTAACACAGCAACGTCACTGGAACAAAAGGCAGTGAAACCAAAGGAGGACTGAGATATAGTTCTTCGAGGTAAAGTCATGAAAGGGGGTTGGAACACAGCAGGAACAGGAGACTGAGCTGGATGGTCAGCTGTTTCCCATTGAATGGTGGAGCAGGATTGAAAGGCTGAATGGTCTCCTCCTGCTGCTATCTCCCAGGTATGTATATAGTCATGGAGCCCGGGTAGGAAGGAGTGGGCAGGGATTCTCCAGGAGATTGCACTTCCACATCAGGTTTCAGTGAGGGATGGTTTGATGGATTTTATTTAACATTTATCTGTAACACAAGGTTTGTAAATTTTTGTTTTAAAATATTGTAAAAGTTTCTTGCACAGCAAATAAAATTAAAGAAAATAAATTAAACTGTCTGAATATAACAGTTTTAAAACTTTCAACCTCTGTAATAGAAAATCCTGTCTATTCCCGGACACCATCACTTTCCATCTACTCAAACTCCAGGGAAATATTCCCTCCCTATCTGAACCTTTGGTTTGATTTAACTGCTTTTCAGTTCTCGTTCTGTGAGCTGTGAAGCGTTCTTTTTCCCCATTTCTCCGACCCAGAAATGTGATCACAGCAACCTTCCCACCATCAAAATCATCATTACGCCATTTTGCTTTTGGTTAACATATAATAACCAGCAGTGCAATAGTGAGGACTGCAGATGCTGGAAACCAGAGCCTAGATTAGAGTGGTGCTGGAAAAGGGCTTTTGCCACAATGTTGATTTTCCTTCTGACCTGCTGTGACTTTCCAGCACCTCTCTAATCTAGACATATAATCACCCGCAGTAAACCATTTGTGTAACCAATTGAATATTTCCAAACAAAGCCCATTACGGGCCAAGCAAACCATTACAAGTGACAGAGTGAGAAGGGACTAAATCAAAGTAGAGTTGGGGGGTGGGGGCAGCGGTGGAGATAAAGCACTGTATCCCCTGCGATACCCACCTCTATCTAAAGGCATCAAGAGCATTGATACACACCACATGCTCCTTCTCCAAGGACACCCGGCTGTGTAGCCTTTATCCTCAATCATAGAATAGAATCCCGACAGTGTGGAAGGAGAGCATTGGCCCATCAAACCCCACCGACCATCCGAAGAACATCACGCCCAGAGCACTCTATCACTGTAACACAGCATTTCCCATGGCTGGTCCACCTAGTCTGCACAATCCTGGATACTGTGGACAAGGTAGCACGACTGATCCACCTAACCTGCACATCTTTGGACTGTGGGAGGAAACCAGAGCACCTGGAGGGGACCCACACTATCATGGGGAGAATGTGGGAAATCCACATTGACCAAGGCTGGACTCCAACCTTGTACCTAGTGCTGTGAAGCAGGAGTGCTATTATCACAATTTAAATCAAAACAGATGATCCCTGCTCATTGTCCCATTGCTGTTTGTAGAGACATCCTGCCCAGAGAGACATCCTGAGGTTTAGAAAGTGGCAATGTAAGTTCAGTCAACTCCAGCCCAGTTAATGTGGTTAACAACAACAACATCAATACTCCAACAGTGTCATCATGTACAAGGTCCACTCCTGACTCTGATGGACAGTAACATCAAAGTCAGAGTCCTGCAGTCCACACGGAGCAGGTGGATGACCACTTCCCTGTGAGCACTCACCGGTCTCTCAATCGTGTTGAAGACGCAGCAAATCCCTTGTCACACAGAGGGTGAACAGCTCCTACCCAGTGTGAACCCGCTGGGGTCTCAGGGGGCAGGATGAATCACAGCATCCCTTCTCCCACACTGAGCATCTGAATGGCCTCTCCCCTGTGTGGCCTCACTGGGGTCTCAGGGGGGCAGGATGAATCACTGAATCATTTCTCTCACACAGCATCTGAATGGCCTCTCCCCCTGTGTGGGCTCACTGGGGACTCCGCAGGTGCTGCATTTGAGTGAATCTCCCCCCACACTGGGAACAAGTGAATGACCTTTCCCCAGAGTGAGCTCGCTGGTGTTTAAGCAGGTCAGAGGACTGAGTGAATCCTCTGATTGAGCAGGTGAATGGCCTCTCCATGGGGGGAATGCACTGATGTCTCCGCTGGTGAGAGATTTGAATGAATCCTTTCTCACACATGGAGCAGGTGAAGGGTCTAAACCCACTGTGCCATCTCTGGTGCCTCAGCAGATTGTAAGATCGAGTAAATCCCTTCCCATACGTGGGTCAGGTGAGCGGCCTCTCCGCAGTGTGACTGTGTCGGTGAGTGTCCCACTGGGAGGGGTAAGTGAATTCCTTATTCTGATTGAGCCCGTCCTCCTGTTTCTCTCAGTTATTATTGACAATCTCATTCCCCTCGCACCAGAACCTGTTCCAGAGAGGGTTCCAGATCCGGCAGAATGGTCAGCTGCAGCTGGTCACCTGACCGGTCACTGGTCCTGAAAGGTTCACTCTCCACAGATGCTGCCAGACCTCCTGAATGTTTCCAGCAATTTCTGTTTTTATTTCTGATTTCCCAGCATTTGCAGATGTTTAGTTTTCCAATGCTCATCTTGTCTGTTGCAGAGGAGTTTATTGATGAAATTAAAGGGTTTCAAAAATTGTACGTTAGGGCACACATCAGCTATTATCATCATGAGTGGCAGAGCAAAGTCGAGGGGCTGAATGGCCTCCTCCTGTTCCAATGAAAGTTGTCCACCGGCAGCTTGTGGTAACATTTCCCCTCACTGCTCACTTCACCTCCATGTCTAACACACTGTTACTGACTGAACAAACCTCCTGTGTTTGAACTAAACCTGCTCATGTTCAGTGGCTGTATCCCCTGGGATCCACAATCACCGTTTATTTCCTTCTTCCTCTTTCATTCTGTCGAATGAACTCTCGGTTTCAATCCAATCTCCGGTCAAGCTCTTCAACATGTCCATGTGGGTGGACTAGAGGCAGCTGGGATTTAATGAAGGTAAGTGGGGATTAGGCGGAAGCACGAGGAGCGGTGATAACAAAGACAGTTCTCATTGTAACGGCAGAGTTTCTCCCTGACCCAGTGAGTGGTGAGGCATCTGAGTTTGTGGGGGGGAGACAGATTCAATCAAGGATTTGGTAAGACACTCAGACATTGACCTGTCCATCTCATTGTTAACTCAGACAGATCGTAAGCAAGATGCACATTTAGATAGCACCTTTGATGATCTGGGGCAATGAAACATGCTTCCAACCCAATGATTTCAATCTCAAATCTCTGAAAACACAGACACAAAGCTTCCTACTTGTATCAGGCTGTCTTTGAGCCTCCTCTTTCCTTGAGAAAAGCGTTTTGAGCTGTTCAGCCTTTCCTGGTGATTATAGCCACTATGTTCCTGTAAGATTTGTGACTGAACATTTTATTTTCCTCTTCCTTGTGAGTGATGAAAGTAGCAAAAACAGTTCCTGACCTGTGAGGGGTTTCGGTTGGAGTATATATATTTGCAAATTCATTCCCACCCTCACATTCAGTGTGAAATTGATGTAAAACTGAAGGGAAGGAGTGAGTGAGCACCCACAGAACCATAAAGGAAGCATATGTATCTGAGTTGAATGAACCTACTCTAAGATCAAACTAACAAACACGCCCTTCATTTACTATCATCCATATGCCTATCCAAGAGTCGCTGAGAGTCGTTGATGGATCTGAATCTACTACCACCACTGGCAGTGCATTCCACTCACCCACCACTATCTATGAAGAAACTATCTCTGACATCTCCCCACAACTTCCCCCATTCACCTTAAAATTATGCCACTTTGTGGGGAAAACTCTTTCATTACCCATTCTATCTATGTCTCTCATCATCTTATAAAAATCTATCAAGTAAACTCTCACCTTCTTTCACCTCAATGACCAAAGCCCCAGCTCCCTCAACGTTTTTTTCATAAGACATGCCTTCTAGTCCAGGCAGCATCTTGGTAAATCTCATCTGCACCTTTTCTAAAGCTTCCTCATCCTATGTATAATGAGGTGATCAGAACCGAACACAATATTCCAAGTGTATTCTCACCAGGGATCCATAGAGCTGCAGCATAACCTCATGGCTCTTAAACTCAATTTTCCTGCGAATGAAAGCCAACACAGCATACACCGTCTCAATAAACCTATTACCTTGGATGTCAGCCATGAGGGATGTATGGACGTGCACCCCACGATCCCTCTGTTCCTCCACATTGTCACGAATCCTGCATTTAATCCGAAAATATGCACTCAAATTTGAAATTGCAAAATGAATAACTTCACACTTTCCCAGGTTGTACTCCATCTGCCACTTCTCAGCCCAGCTCTGCCAATGTCCTCTAGCAACTACAAAAGCCCTCCACACTATCGACAACTCCACCAACCCTCGTGTCATTGTCAAACTTCCTAACCCACCCTTCTACTTCCTCATCCAAGTCATTTATAAAAATCACAAGAAGCAGAGGTCCCAGAACTAATCCCTTCAGAATACTACTGGTCACCGTGCTCCAAGCTGAAAACTATCCATGTAATCTCACCCTGTCTTCTTTGGGCCATCTAATTTATTCTCTAATCAGGCAGGTTTCCCTGTATCCCATGCTTCATTACTTTCTAAATGAGCCTACCATGAGGAACCTAATCAAACACCTTGCTAAAATCCATATACTCCACATCCACTGCTCTGTGCTCACCAATGTGTTTGTCACATCCTCAAAATAATTCAGTAAGGTTTGTGAGGCATAACCTGCGGCTCACAAAGCCATGCTGACCATCTCTAATCAATCAATACTTTTCCAAATAATCATAAATTCTGTCTTTCAGACTCCTCTCCAATAATTTGCCCACAACCGATGTAAGACTGACTCATCGATGATTATCAGGATTATCTCAATTGCCTATCTTGAATAAGGGAATAATGTTTGCCACCCTCCAATCATCTGATATGACTCCAGTGGACAGTGAGGATGCAAAGATCATTGCCAAAACACAGTAATCACTTGCCTCCCTTCCCATAACAACCTAAGTTATATCCTTTCTGGCCCAGCGGACATCTATCCCTGTGATGTTTCAATGTTTTCAGCACATTCTCTGCCTTAACATCAAACTGTTCGACCATATCAGCCTGTTTCACGCTGTCCTCACAGGAACAAGGTCCCACTCACTCATGAATACTGAAGCAAAGTACTCATTAAGGACCTCCCCATCCCCTCTGACTCCTGGCACAAGTTTGCTTCACTATAAGGGGTATTAATGTGGAATTATATCTCAGCACTGAATTAATGTAAAGATATTGCAGTGTACAATCACTCGATTACTTTGAATATTGAGTTGTATTTTAACTGAGAAAACACAGTTGAATTGATTTGATTATATTTCACTTCATGCTAACATTTATTGTGTTTCCAAGCACAACAACAGTTTCATTTTTACATATATATAACTTACTTAAAATTCATCGCACGTTTATGTACAGATAATAGAATTAACATCTGCTTGTTCCTTTCTTTATCGATGACTGTTCATTTTGAATTTGTGGAAGTTGTACATTGTTGAAAGGAAGGGAAATTGCATTTTTAAATCAAAGTACAATGATCATGCAGTTTTATCAATTTGTCCTTCAAAGAATTGTCATGAGATTCCTCTTTATTTAAGACCACCATTGTATTGTTATTGTTAAATATTGTTTAATTTCCAGTCCATTACACACAGAAACTACCTAATTAATTCCCATTCGAATTATTACAATAAACAGCTGATTAGTTTTCATTTGTGTAACCACATTAAACATAATATTGCAGTCCTGCCCGTCCTGAGTGGGAACATTATGAAAGGAGCTTGTGGAGCTGTGGCAGTGTCTCTATTACTAGACCCGAGGGAAGGTTTCAAATCACACCTTCACCAGAAATATATCAAGAGCTGCTCTGAATGGTGATTAGAGAGCACCTAAGCACAGACTGAACTGCTTTTCAATTCAACATTAGATCTGCTTTTATCTATTATATCAATAATCACAAAATCTGATACTTATTTGTGTCAGGTTACCAAGAAATATTGTTGGAAACTTCACTTTAGCCACATTGCTTTTACAAAAGACTTACATCTGTCCCTGTTTACTCTAACTGAAAGAAATCTGAAGAGGATTTTCACTTTTACGAAAAAAGGGGAGATGTTTCGCATTTAAATTAATGCGTCTTTGATTTGCCCCTTTTCAGTTTATGTGAGGTTTCATAATAACGCTCTACTTTCGGATAGTGGGGATACCTGTATCTAATTCTGTTGCTTATAAGTTCCTGGAGAATATTTGAAATTGTTGCAGAATTAAAGATTACGATGGCTAAGTAATGAGATTGATCTTTTTTTGTTATGAAGGGGCAAGACCAAACAATTGAAACACATTAAACATTATTCTCTTGTGCTATAAATTTGAAATAAAGTTGATATCTTCTTCAGTAAACTAACAAGTGCTGCCACCAATTACATGTCAGTCAGCTGGTTACCTACTTTGTAACTAAATGTTGTGATTAATCTAAATATTACTCTGTCCTTTTATCAAAGTGAATTTGTAATTGTTCGGTTTATGAATTGTCAGAAACTTGTTTTTACTTTTCCATTCACCTGTTCATTTTGACCGATAGATTGAAATGTTTTGAAAATATTGGAGTTTGTTCATTTAAAAATAAGGTTTGCACATCTCTCACATATCTCATTTCTTGTATTGTGATTCAAGAATGCTTCCTGGTGGAATTCGAGTAAATTCCAAACATTTGTTGACTTCAAATAAGATCTATAGCACCCAGTTATCAATCTGTTGTTAATGTTTCAACTGGTTACATTGACATTGATTAGGTACTCATTCAGAGAGATCAATTAACAATTATAAACTATTTGCAGGATTATTGAATTGAAAGAGAGATACAGATGGGCAAACATTTTTGGAAGGCATTACTTTTTCATTTAAATGTGTCGGCTGTTCAAGAATTCTATCTCGCCTTCCATTGGTTTTCTTGTCGAGAATGCAGATTTATAGTTCATGTGAATTTTAATGTGTTCTGTATTTTGAGATTTGTATCCGATTTAAGAAGAAAAGGAGAAACAATTAACATGAAAACTTTAGTGAATAGAAAGCAAAGGAAATTAAATTGACAGAGGCAACTTTTAGTATAATCTCTGAATATTCAGTCAAATTTTTCTAATGTCAAGAGCGTGGTGCCAGAAAAGCGCAGCAGGTCAGGCAGCATTCGAGGAGAAGCAGAATCGACGTTTTGGGCATAAGCCCTTCATCAGGAATCTTTTCTGATGACGGTCTAATGCCCGAAAGGTCGATCCTCCTGCTCTTTGGACGTGCCTGCCCTTTTCCAATGCCACACTCTTGGCTCTGATCTTCAGCTTCAGCTTTCCCCACTTTCTCCAAATAAGTTTAATGAATATGAACTGAAAAGGTTAGCATCAGCACTTGAACAAGACCAAGTTAACACATTTGTTTGCAATATTTATAGAGAAAACCTGTTTGCGAACATGCAACAAATCAGATCGAAAAACATCTCTTGCCGTTAGAACCCTTGGCCATTCATAATAAAGAATAACCATGCGGTGAACAACCAGTGTGGTGTATAACTACTGAACTGAAATACCAGAGGGACAACGAAATGCATTTATTGGAGGGAATGATAACCAGATCCTTACTGTGATAGTGGTGATTAATCTCAGAAACAATAAGATATTTACTGTGATTATTCCACTGAACAGTAATTAGATGGTCATGAAGATCTTTGTGTGGCTTCATGTGCAGTGTTTTGTTTGAACATTGATTTCAGTAACATTGAGATATTTTACAAGATTGACAATTGACTGTTAAAGATAAGTTTTAAAGGCAACTTTTTTAAAAAATGTCAGTTTTGTTTAGCGAAACACAATTCTAATTATACGGAATCCCTACTGTGTAGAAACAGGTCTACACTGACGTTCCAAAGAATAATCCACTCAGCACCATTCTGCAGTCAAATTTCTGGACATTTACCCCTGACTAATGCACCTAATCTACACATCCCTGAACAGAACGTGCAGTTTAGCATGGCCAATTTACCTAATCTGCGCATCTTTGGATTGTGGGAGAAAACCAGAACATGCAAACTCCACACAAACATGTGGCCGAGGATGGAATCAAACCCAAGTGCATAACACTGTAAGACGCAAGTGCTAACCACTAATCCTCTGTTCTCAATGCCCAGCCCCCATGCAAGAAGTGAAATAAGTAAGAGACATGCAAAACAAAAAATAAAAATCTCTAACAAATCATGAATGAACAATAATTAGAAAATTAATATGATCAAAGGGCACAACAATATTCAGGTGAATTGCATTGTTTAATTACAAATTTGGGAATGAGATAACTAACGAATAATGGGAAGTGACATTTGTTTATTTCACTGATGAAGAAATTAATTTTCTTTTCATCTTTTTAACACTGCAGAATAGCAATTTATGTGCCTGAAATGTTTGAATTAAGCTCTTTCTAATAAAATAAATCAGTGAAATCAGAATGACTTCTTCATCTTTAAGACTGCAACAATATCAAATACTTTCCAGGAATTTTGAACCAGCAAAATTAGTTAATTTGGTTGCTTGGGAACTCGAAGAGAATAAACAGCAGATTCTGTGAATTAGTTATTCAATGCGATTATTCAGCTGAAGACAACATCCCTTCTTTGCAAAAATGCTCAACTTCGAAAAATTCAAAATGCATTGTCATTGTTTAATGAAACAATACAGAGATGTTAATTCTTTTTCATTTGACTTAACAAAACGCAAACATTTTAAATGATTTTGTTGCATGAAAAATACTTAAATCTTATTGTGATTAGAAGTACAATAAATGTTTGCATTGAAGTGAAATATCTTTAAATGAATTCAACTATGTTTCTGTGGGTAAAATAAGAATTAATATTTAACAATGATTGAGAGATTGTACACTGCAATATATTCAGTTATTTATGTAAAGAGCTGTAATTCCACATTTACAGCAAACACTGGATTGAATGATTATTAGGTATGAGCAACAACTGAATTATAAAATTCGATCAATGAATTTAGAAATAGTGAAAAATCTCGTTTTGCTATGTGACTGAGGAATGTGCAAACAAACAGGAATTATTGCAGTGAAAAGTAATTGCAGGTCTGTGAATTTAAAGTCTGTGATTATGGAGATCATTCAAATAAGCAAACATCAGACATTCATAATTAATGTTGGATGGGAAGTCCTTGGATCCATCATGGGAAACTTGACCTGAAAATAAAGTTTCATATTGCAGTGTTGGTACTCAGAAACAATTGGTTAAATTAAAATGTGAATCTCACGTTACTTGTTCAAGACTTTCTTAAATAATTGCACAATTATTATCATGACAATGACTTGATAATGTTGTTATATGAGCAATTAAAATGATTCAATATTTCAAAAACACTTTGCTGTTTTGTTGATTGAATATTTATTAAAATTGGTAAATTGTGGAATACAATATAGTAACTAGCTTTATGAATTGAAGTACAAATGGGCCATTCAGTGATTATAGAACTTTTTTTTTCTTTACCAAATACAGGTAACACAAGAAATATGAATTTCTATTAAAATGGTTTCCTCATCGAGACATGTTATTTTAATTCAGGTAATTAATATTATGATCAGATTTCAGACATTTGTGTCAAAATTTGGAAGAAAGTTAATAGATAATGAAAGTGAGCATGAAAGTGAACAAATGATGCAGACATTTGGCACATCAAGGAATTATAATAATTGTGTCATTATTGTACAGTGATGAATAATGTTGGAATAGAAAAGACAAAAATAATCAACGTGTTCAAAGCAGTTCTTTTCTTACAATTAACTGAAATCAATAATCATTTTGTAGAACGCGTGATTTGGAAAAAAAAGTCATTTACTGTGTTATATAAACTGAAAACGAATTCCATTTTGCAAAAATGGAGACTTTGCCAAATTCAAAGTTTAAGTTTGCTGAATTATACAACAAAAATTGTTGTAATTTGAAATATCTCTTGCACACAAATATAAAATAAGTAAACTTAAAGATTTTTAGAATGACAAAACGTTTGTTGTGTGCATGATTGTATTACAGTCAATATCCGTGATAAAGTAGAAGCATTGTTTTAAGCAACATAAATCATCTGTAACTCCTGAACTGAAATAGAAGATATCAATTGCACTTGTTGCATGGAATAGTAAATAAATGCTTACTGTTATCATTGGTTTCAGGAGCAATAAGGTACTTACTCAGGTTATTCTACTGAACATTAATCAGATGGTAATGGACGTCTTTGTGTAGCTCTATGTGTACTGTTTAGCGTGGACATTGGTTTCAATAAAATTGATACATTTACTTGAATTAGGAACAGATTGATAATTGGATGCGAATGATCTGATTTAAAATCTGACAGTTTTTTATATTTACTATGATTGCTGAGTGAAACGTTCTGAAACCATCATGCAATCAATGGGATAAGTGAGAGTTGGCAAATCCAACTTTCAAATGAACACTACCTGATATTTTCACACCATTTCAATGTCACATTTAATATAAATAAATGACTGGAAAGCTAAAATCAAATCTCACGCAATTCATAAATTGACCAGTAATTTAAAAAATGATAAATAATATCATGTGACATTTGTTGATTTTACTGAAGAATAAATTGATCTTTTCTCATATTTATAGCACTGGAACATAAAATTCTATGTGTTGTTTTAACTAAGATCGACAGAACAAGAGAAAATTAATGAGTATCATGATTTGTATATTTCAGCTTTATGACTGCAACATTCTCAAATATTTTCTGAGGAATATTGATTGAGTGGAATTAGATACATCTTGCTATTAGTGACCAGAAGAAAGTATATAGCAGATACTGTGATTATTGGAATGAACGATGATACCTCCTTATAATCTACTGATATTGTGATTGGATATACAGTAAATGTCAGCATCAAAGTACATTATAATCAAATCAATTCAAAAATGTTTCCAAGTTTAAAATAAATACAATATTCACAATGATTGAGAGATTGCACATTGCAATGTCCTTGCAGTATTTATTGTACGGAAACATAATTCCACATTTATACCCCTTACTGGATTGCACAATTATTATATATAAGATATATTAGCAACAAAGGGATTTTAAAAATCATATTCGTGAATTTGAGAATAATGAGATATCTCATCTTGATATTAGACTGAGTAATATATAGAAATGAAGAATAATATTGCAGGGAAACATAATTGGAGCTCTCTGAATTTCAAAGGCTGAGATAATTGTTATGTTTCACCTGAGCAAAAATCAGATATTTACAAAGAATTTTGCAAGGGATATTATTGGTCATTTTGTCTTTGGATTGGCCTGAACAAATATGTATTAATATAGTAGCATTGACAATCATGTGTAATTGCTGGGCTGAAAAGTAAGAGGATAGCTCTTGTATTTATTGGCAAGAATTATAATGAAATGTTTACTGTGGTTACTGCATTCTGTAGCAATAAGATCAAGATCAATGGCTGTTAGAATCCTTGGCCACTCGTAATGAAGAATAAACACTGCTGTGAGCAATACGTATCTTGGGTAATTACAGAACAGAAATTTCAGAAGACACTCATTGTATTTACTGGAGGGAATGATAATCAGATGCTTACTGTGGTGATTGATCTCAGGAACAATAAGACAGTTACTCAGATTATTCCACTGAACAGTAATTAAATGATCATGAGACCATTGTCTGGCTTTATGAATAGTGTTTTGTGTGAGCATTGATTTCAATAACAATGCCATAGTATACAAGTCTACAGGTTAGGTGAGTTGGCCATGCTAAATGGCCAATAGTGTTTATGGATGTGTAGGTTAGGTGCATTAGTCAGGGGAAATGTTGAGTAATAGAACAAGGGAATGTGTCTGGGTGGGTTACTCTTCGGAGGGTCGGTGTGGACTTGTTGAGACAAGTAGCCTGTTTCAACACTGTAGGGATTCTATGACTCTATGATTCTTTGATTTAGGAATAGATTGATAAGCGAGTGCTAAAGATACTATTTAAAGTCAACAAAATCTTTATGTTTAGTAGAATTGCTTAGCAAAATGCATTGAAGCCGTCATACACAAAGTGAGATAAGTGGAAGTAGTATTGTGATATTTTAAATTTGAAAAACCCTACAGTGTCCTCAAATCTAAAATTTAGAGACAATGAAATGTGATACATACATTTATTAATGACCTGAAGATAATAAATTGCAGATTCTGTGATTATTGGAATGAACAACAGACAGAGCAAATCCAAAATTGGATTGAAAAGCAATTCAAACTCTGCTTAGATATTTTCTAATCACCATTCGAAGCTGTTTTGGTGCATCTCTGTTGAAGATGGGAACTCAACGCACACTTCCTGGTCTCGTGGGAGACACTCTACTGGAGCTCCACAGGTTCCTTTCATTATGTTCCCACCAAGGAAGGGTGGGATTATAATTAATTGTGATTACTCAAATGAAAACTAACCAGTGTTCACTCCTATAATTGGGCTGGGAATTAATTTGACTGTTTCTATGCAATGGACTGAGAATGAAATGGTAATTCACAATAATGATGGTACTAAGTATATAGGCTCTTACATAAAAATGTTCGAGTAAAAAATGAGGTCTGCAGATGCTGGAGATCACAGCTGCAAATGTGTTGCTGGTCAAAGCACAGCAGGTTAGGCAGCATCTCAGGAATAGAGAATTCGACGTTTCGAGCATAAGCTCTTACATAAAAATTACTATCGTGACAATTGAAGGAAAAATAAATAGATATATCAGGCGCTTATTGTAAATTCATGAAAAATACAACTGCTGAATATGTTTAAAGCAATTTTTCTGATAATGAAAAGATAATTAGAATGCTTAGCACCAGGTGGAATCACCAAAACAAAAATTATTCACTTTGACTATTCAGCTGCAGGCAGCTCCCCTTCCTTCCACAAATGTACAACTTCCAACAATTCAAAATGTACTCTGATTGATAAAGGGAAGAACAAACACATGTACGTTTTTTTCTCGTGTTTACAAAAAAAGTCACAAATTTGAATATTTTTAGCTTTAAAATATTTAACCTTTGCTGAGATCAGAAATACAATAAGCCTTCACGTTGAAGAAAAATGTAATCAAATCAAATCAAAATATACATCGATATTCACAATAATTGGGAGAGTGAACACTGCAATATCTTTCCATCAGTTGATGTACTGAGCCATAATTCCACTTTTATATCCCTTACTGGATTGATCAGTTATTAGATATTAGCAATAACTAAATTATTAATATGCTGTCAGTGAACTGAATATTAAAGAGAAATCTCACATTGCTGTTTGAACATACAATGTTCTAAAATAAACAGTAATTATTGGTGAAATGTCATTAGATATCTCTGAATCGATGAGGCTATGGTTACTTTGATTGTTGAAATGAGTGGCATTCAGATATTTCCAATGAGCATGGGATGGAAAATCAATCTTTTTGGTATAGACGTAAAAAAAAGTTTTATTGGAGTATTGTCAATAAGAAATATAGGATTAAATTATGATGTGCATCTCACCTTACCGAATATTTTCAAGTTTTCTAAAAGGTTTCTAGTCCAATCATCAGTTTAAAAGGGGTCATTTTGGTTCAGCAGATCAGTAACTGCAAACATTTTCAACACATCTCCATCAAAGCTGATAATTCAGAAAAAAATACCAAAGCAATACCAAATGATAAAATATATCTTTAGATTAGAGTCAAGTTCATTCTCTACTTATTTTATTCCTATTTTTGACACCAGTGACTAAATATTGATTAGATTAAATGTCATATGTGTTAGACATGAGTTTTCTCTCAAAGATCTGTGCAACACAGGAATGGGCCCTTTGGCCCATAACGTTGTGCGGAACATAATGCAAAATAAACTCACCCCTTCGGTCTACCCTTGGTCCATATCCTTCCAAATTATCTAAATGAACATTTAAAAAGCCCTAATGTATCTGCCTCTACCACCAACCCTGGAAGTTCATTCCAGACACCTACCACTCCCTTTGTAAAAAACAAATATCCCCTCACATGCCCCTTGAACTGTCTCCCCTAACCTTAAACGCATGTCACATACTTTTGACGTTTCAACTCTGGGAAAACCATTTTGACTGTCAACCCTATTTACGTATCTCCTGATTGAATAGACTTGCATCAATTCTTCCTCCATCCTCCGCTACTCCACAAAAAAGCAACCTGAGTTTTTCTCACGTCTCCAAATCCAGGCAGCATCCTGGTAAATGCCCTCTGTACCCTCTCCAAAGCCACCATACCCGTCCTATAATGTGGCGAATAGGAGTGAATACAATACTTTAAGTATGCCTTAACCAAAGTCTTATAAAGTTGCAACATGCCATCCTGACTCTTGTAACCAGTTCCCTGACCAATAAAGGCAAGCATGCCATTTGCCTTCCTGACCACCCTATCTACTTGCATGGTCACTTTCAGGGAGCCATGGTCTTGAACGCCAAGATCCCTTTGAACAACAAAGCTGTTCAGGGTCCTGCCATTACCTACTTTTCCTTAATATTTGAGCTCCCAAAGTGAAACACCTCACAGTTGTATGGATTAAACTTTGCCTTTAATTTCTCTGCCCATATCTGCAATTTATCTTTTTCCTGCTGCATTCTTTGACAACCCTCTACATTATCCACAACTGCACTGAACTTTGTATCGTCTGCAAACTTATTAACTCACCAAATTAGATTTTAATCCATGTCACTTATATATATTTGTCCCGCAAACAGAAGGGTTCCAGTGCAGATCCCTGTGGGAAAAAGACAGAAAATGAGGAAAATGCAGAATTCTTGAATAAATGAGGTTTCTTTCAATGACAAAACTATTCTGATGAATAATCTCTGAAGGTGTGATTTTTGTTTTGAAATTAACCCAATATTTTAATTCTCAGTTTACTGATCTTATTGAATATCTAGTACAAACTGCTGTGAAAATATTGAATCGTTTTAAGTGTTTAGTTCCAACATTAATTATTCTTTAATTGTAATTTCAATTATCACACCATCATGAGAGTTGAATCTATTATTTCTTAGTGCCAGTATCATGATGAAATATTTACACTCGTTTCAGATCAACACACCTGCAATCAAGCAAAGTTTTCTCACCCAACACTCATAGTAACTATCTCATTCTCTTTCATTTGAATTCTCATTTTAATTAAATGATCATTAATCAGTCTTATCAATTAAGAGATGACTAACTAGTTTTCACATCAATATTTCAGTTCTTTCCAACATATTGTACAATTACATTGCAGTAAGGGTTTCTCATCATTCTTAAATTTGTTATCAGCTATTTTTGTGTCTGATTTCCAGTATCCACAGTTTTTTGCGTCCTTGTATTAATTGTATTTCATTTCAATGCTAACATTTCTATATTTCTAATTATTACAATAAGAGCTAAGTATTTTTCATGTTAAACATTGTATTAATTTCACGTGTTTCTTGTGTATACAAACCAGAATTAACAAATGTTTGCTCTATTCTTTTACAATAAATCTTGAATTCTTAGAAATCACAATTTTGTGAAAATGAGGGAAATTATCTTTCGATTAATAGTCACATTGAATGACTAATGCTTTACTTCCAAGTCATGAGCATTACAAAGCAGTTTAATTTTGAGTACATAAATGACTGCTTCAAACATATTTAATTACTTGATTATCATGAGATTTATATTTGTTTAAGATCATTGTCGCTTCGTTCCAACATTTTTATGAATTACTAATTCCTTTTATCAGTCCATTACACACTGGAATTGTCGAATACAACCCAGTCTGATTATCACAATAAATATTTGAGCAGTTTTCCCTGTGAGTAACCACAGTAAGTATGTGATTATAGTCCTGCCCTTCTTGCATAGGAACATTATGTAGGGCTCTGGTAATGTCTGTACTGAAAGACCAGGAGGTATGGATTCAATTCTAAACTTCAACAGAGATGTGTCAAAGCACCTCAGAGTTGATTAGAAAATATCTAAGTGTCTACTGAATTATTTTTCAATCCAACATTTTCTCAACTTGTATCCGTTGTTCATTGTAATGTTCACAATATCTTGAATTTATTTGCTTCCGTTCACTGACTAAACTATGAATGTTATTATGCTGCTTCTAAGTACCTCTCAACTTTTAATAACTTTGCAGTCATAAAGATTCTACAGTGTAAATTACATTTAAGGTAAGGAGGAAAGATTTAAAAGGGATCTGAGGGGCAACTTTTTTCACAAAGTGTGTTTGGCTCACACGGAATGAGCTGTGAGAGGAAAGGCGTTGGCTGGTACAATTATAACATCTAAAAGACTTTTGGACAGTTACATGGATAGAAAACGTCCAGAAGGATATGGAACAAACACAGGAAAATGGGGCTAGTTTAGTTTAGGGAACCTGGCCGGGCTGCCTGAATGGCCTGTTTCCGTGCTGTACCAAGCTAGCATTGTACAATTCAAACTTGACTGCGATGGGTAAAGGAGAGAACAAACGGGTGTTGATTCGATTTTGTGTCCATAAAAAAGTGACATGAATTTTAAATAATTTTGTCACAAGAAATAGTTCACTCTTATTGTGATCAGAAATACAATGAATGTGAGCATTGAAGTCAAATATAATTAAAACAATTCAACTGTGTTTATATGGTTAAAATAAAAATTGATATTCACAATCATTGTGAGTTTGTACACTGCCATATCTTCACATTACTTCATGTACTGAGCCATTATTGCATTTACTGAGCATAAATATACCCCCGACTGAACGGAACAATAATTAGATGTTAGCAACACTTAGATTTTCAAAATCTATCAGTGCACCGTGAAGAAGGAGAAATTGATGTAATTTTATCCTGATCGATGATCCAACATTTGTGTCTGAATCAGGAAGAGAGTAAGGAGATAACCAAAGTGAATATCAGAGTGACCACAAGATACAGTCCATGACATTTGATAGAAAAAGGAATTTGCATAATTTCATGGTTATTGAACGTTAATAATTAATTCCCTCCGCAGCTACTGAAACAGTCCAAGTCCAAGTACAACAAGATCTGGACAATATCCAGGTTTGGGCTGACAAGGGGCAAGTAACATACATCCCACACAAATGCAGGCAATGACCATCACGTATAAGAAATAATCTAACCACCATCCCTTGACATTCGCTGGTGTTGCCATCATTGAACACCCACGATCAACATCCTGGGAATAATCATTGATCAGAAACTGAATTGGTCTCAGCACATAAACACGGTGGCTACAAGAGTAATTCAACTGCTGTCTCCTGAAAGCCTGTCCAACATCTACCAGACACAACTCAGGAGTGTGATGGAATACTCCCCACTTGCCTGGATAGTGCTGCCCTAACAACACTCAAGAAACTTGATACCATACGAAACAAAGCAGCCCGCTTGATTGGCACAGCATCCACAAGTATCCACCCCCCCCCCCCCCCCCCCCCCCACCACCACTGATGCTCCGTAGCAGCAGTGTATACTATCTACAAGATGCACTGCAGGAAATCACTAACCAGCACCTTTCAAACCCATGACCACTTCCATCGAGAAGGACAAGAGCAGCAGCTAGATGGAAAGACAACTATCTTCAAGTTCCCCGATAAGGTACTAATCACCCTGAATTGGAAATATATAGCTGTTCCTTCACTGTCGCTGGGTCAAAATCCTGGAAATCCCCACCCCAAGGTATTACATAGAACATAGAAAAATACAGCACAGTACAGGCCCTTCGGCCCTTGATGTTGCGCCGACCAAAGCCTACCTAACCTACACTCGCCCAATAACCTCCGTATGCTTATCCAATGCACGCTTAAATGACCATAAAGAGGGAGAGTCCACCACTGCTACTGGCAGGCATTCCATGAACTCACAACCCGCTGAGTAAAGAATCTACCCCTAGCATCTGTCCTATACCTACCACCCCTTAATTTAAAGCTGTGTCCCCTAGTAACAGCTGACTCCATTAGCGGAAAAAGGTTCTCACTGTCAACCCTATCTAAACCCCTAATCATCTTGTACACCTCTATCAAATCTCCCCTAAACCTTCTTTTCTCCAATGAGAACAGACCCAAGTGCCTCAGCCTTTCCTCACAGTTTTGTGCTGTATACCCACAGCAGGTAGAATGCAGCGGCTCAAGAAGACAGCTCACCACCAATTTCTCAAGGGCAACTAGGGACGGGCAATAAATGCTGGGCCCAGCCAGTGACACCCACATCACATCAAATAAATATTATTATAATGTCTGCAAGATCAACACAGCTCCACGCTGTCCTAGCTGCAATCTCTGCCCCTTATTGAAAAAGATAAAAGAATCTGACCTTGCTCAACTTTCTCATCAAAACCAAGTACAGTATTCACCCCAGCCCTCTCTTATATGAACCAGCAGCATTTCCACCACCAACAGTAGATCCTCTTAAAATATTTTGTCAGTAACTTTTAATTAACTGGTTACTACAATTACAATGCAATCTGTACAAACAGATTAAATACCTTTTATGCAACAACAAATTTTCTAACAACTTTTCTCGATCTCTGTCATTCTTTTTAGTTAGATGAGGTAGGGAGGGATGGAAACACGACAGTGATGTAAGATATATGTAATACAGTGAGACAGGGAAGCTAGTATGGCTCATGTTGACTCTTAGACCCCACACAGTGAAGCAACACATTCACTGCATAATAAACATAACATAACATTTCAACCCCCCTCACACCCGGCGTGACAGAAATAAAATGTGGATCGGTTGGACAGGATAGGTTTGTTACAGTTAGAGTTTGGGAGAGTGAGGGGTGACATGACTGAAGTATCTAACATCCTGAATGGTTTGATAAGGTGGATGTGGAAAGGATGTTTCCACTTGTGGGTCATTCCTGAACTAGAGGGAACTGCTTTAAAATTGGGTTCACCCTTTCAGGACAGCGATGATGATATTTGTTTCCCATCAGAGGGCTGTGCAAATTTGGAACTCTCTGCCCCAGAAGGTGGGCTCACTGAGTATTTTAAGACACAAGTTGATAGATTCTTGTTAAGGGACGTTGGCGGAAGATGGAATACAAATCACTAACAGATCAGGCCTGGTCTTATTGAATGGTGGAGCAGGCTCGAGGGGCTGAATGGTCACCTTCTGCTTCTCTCTCACATGATCCCAGGACTGAGAGCTTTGTTTAAAATTCATTCACTGGGATGTAGGTGCCACTGGCTGTGGGCAGCATTATTCCCCAGAGGGCAAATAAGAGCCAACCACATTGCTGTGGGTCAGGAGTCACATGTAGGCCAGACCAGGTAAGGATGGCAGCTTCCTTCCCTAAAGGACATCAGTGACCCAGATGGGTTTTTCCTGACAATGGAGAATAATTTCATCAATAGACTCATAATTCTAGATGATTATTAAATTCAAGTTCCACATCTGCCGTGGTGGGATTCGAATGAGGGACCCCAGAATATTCACTGGGTCTCTGCATTAACAGTTCAGCAATGATACCACAGGACTGTTCCCGAGCTACAAAGGGTGGGAACCAAAACCTTGATCAAACTGGGAGAATTAAGGAGTGTTGAAGGGAATGGGGGAAAAGAATGACCAAGTTTAGGTTCAAGGCAACTGAAACTAAAGCCACCAACAGGGAGGAGAATTAAAAAAGAAACTCTCACACAGCTGGAATTGGATAAGTGCAGATACCCCAGGGAGGTGTGGAATTACACAGGGAGGACAGGGTGAAGGCACGGGTAGGTTTAAAAGCAGTGAACCAAATTTTGAAAATATCTTTCTGAACATAATGTAGATCAGGTTAAAACTGAGGTAGGTGTCTGACACAACTTGCTGCAAGGACACAGACAGTAGAATCTGAAGTGATCATGAGGTAATGGAGGTAGAATGTGGGAGACAAGCTGGGACTGTATTGGAATAGTCATGGTGAGAGGGAACAAATGCTGGATGCAGGGTTTCAGCAGCTGATGGACTGACGCTGAGGTGAGCCATCGGAAACTGAGCAAGTGACCACCATCTAATAGGACAGAGAAACTGATCCATCAGCCTGAAACTGACTGACCACGTGGCTGTCAGTGACTCCAACACAAGTGAATGGAAACATTGCTCAGAGCCTGTTTCTGTAACATTCAACACAACCAGGAAATAAAAAGCGAATAATTAGCTGAAAACAAGGCCCTGCTCTGTTAGAGTCTAAACTATTCAATGTTCAGTTACTGAACATTATTGATTCACAGAATATTCTAACCTGCACAATCACAGTAAAAGGGGAAAGTAAACAACATTCTTGGCAAAGACATAATGAAACAACTGCTTGTATAAAACAGCTGAGAACAAAGGGGCTGAAACCTCCACAAACTGACAAACACAGATACCATCGGTTTATAGATAGACAATGAAATTCTTCAGAAAAACACTTCCCTGCCTATGGTGTGTGAACTGCCACTTATTTCCTTTGAAAAGAGTCTCTGTTTCCCCTCAGAAAAGCAGGTGTGTCGCGCACTTACAGACTGACTTACAGACAAAGGAAACCTGATCTGAGACTCGCAGGTTAATGAAGCTATTAGTGACAGCCCATTGCACACAACAAGAGCTTAGACCACAACAGATTCTAGTGAAACCAACAATGCAATGGAAAAGGTGAATTAGTCTTTATAATCATGCAGCCTCTCTCAATCAAATAATCCTAGTCAACTTCCAAACATTTTAAAACTATTAATACCAATGTATACATATTTATTTCCTTCCCTAATTTCCTCAAAAAATATATCTAATTATTCTCTTCAAAGTACATTTTAAATGGTCAATTCATAATCACAATTCATTTCCAATTATTCTTAGAGCCAAACAACTTGCAAACTAAAATAGTTTTCATGTCAATAATGACACTGGAAACTTTGTTATGTAGTTTACCCATATTTCCAAATATTGTTTTGGTTCATTATTGCAGTGAAGCTAAAATTAAAGTCTATTTATTTTCTCTGATATCCTTCCATTACTTTATTCCCTAATAACAATGCCCATGGTGTAATGGGTGACAAGCATTAAAATAAAATCAAATTTTCATTGCAAGAACTGGTACAAATGATCACATATTATTCAGTTCATTCATTGTCGTTGATGTTAAGAGTTATTTTCACTGTATGATCATGTTAAATTCACTTAAATAATCACAGTACAATTCTCACCTCTATAGATCTGTAAAGTGAATGTCAAGTTATAAATATTTCAAGTAAAACCAAATTCACATTTTGTTCTGTTTTATTCCAGGAACGATGGAATGTGTTACATTATTATGGGAAACAGGAACAAGTGAAGGTGGTGGCCCTCAGACGTGAGGCCTTAAAGCCAAAGGGCCAGCTGGCAGTCACAGTGGGGGATGTACCTAGTGCCCCGCTCTCCTCAGAAGGCAGTGAGGATGGTGACACTGGGTAGAACAGGTTAGATGATGAAGCGCCCACGTATCGACAGAGGGGCGGCAATGGGTGGGATGACCCACCGCCCTGTAAGGCCCAGAAGGCCGTGTCCATGGCACCGCTGGGCATCAAAGCTCAACGTGGCTAGACAGTAGGGAGCAACAAAAGGAACTGACAGAAACCAAACCTGAACCGTTTACCCGGCTGAATGACAGGTGTTGGTGAATGAACACCCAGCCTGATAGAGAAATGGTAATAATGGGCCTTATTGAGACAATATGGATGAATTAATTGAGGTACACAGTCTCACCGAAGATGGTGTCAGCCAAGATCTCTCAGGCCAAGATCTCCTGACGTGTACAGCAGAAACTGTCCCTGCAATGAGAGGGTGGGGGTGTGAGCCGGTACCCCCCCCCCCCCACCCCAGTGGACAGCCGATCAGTACCTCCAGGCATTTACAGATATTACAGGGACACACTGGGGAGGAGACAGGCTGAATGGTCTAAAATAACCTTGGTGTCTCAGGGACCAAGGGTAATATCGAGGATCATACAGAGAGGAAGCCTGAGGTGTGTAAGGACCACGGGGGATTACCAAACCCCAAAGTGTGATGATGAAATAGGTTTGATGTGTTTAAAAGATGACATGGGACCCCATTTAACTGTAATTATAAACATGGGACTCCCAGTGGGAGATAATTCTAACCAAATGCTGAATTGGTCATGAGAGCTGAGGCAAACGCAGAAACACAGAGGAATAGCTTCAATACAGGGAGGGTAATCAGACCCACAATGTTACAAGGGAAGCAGGAAAGGGCACATAGCCAAGGAACGTAGGCAGAGAGAGGGAGATAGATGTTCACATTGTGTGGCCTGTGTTCACGTAGGCACATGCATAGCTCATGAATATTTATTGATGCTGTGTTTGCTGTATTAATAAATATTAATACAGGAGCAGCTATATCAGTTACCGATATGGATTTGCCCCCACCCTCTCAATTACTAAAATGAGAGCAGTTGGAGAGGGAATCGAGGAAGCTGGATGAAATAAACCGATGCAGATCACCGATATGGCAAAATATATTCAGATATGGGAGTGTGAAACTGAGGAAGGGACCATTCTGGGAGTTGCCATTTTAGAACAGTTAGGAGCAACTATTGATGTAGAGACCCGAACTGTAATATGGGAACAACCTGGCCAGGCCCGGGACAGGAAGCAAAGGAGAGGCGACATCTCCAGGGTAGATACCTTGCAGGGAGACTGGAACAGTCAGGGAATCTGGGGAGTTATAGCTAGGACCCAAACAGCAGTGTGGGGAACTCAAACAGGAATGTGGGTTATTATCTGTAGATCCTGTAAAGATCGAGGGCCCTCTCACTCCCCACACACACAGGATCCCATTAAAGCTGGGGCTGAGGAGGCAATAATTATGACAGTGACAGATTGAGAGAAGCAGGGAACAGTCAGACCGACAGTATCCCAGACTAATTCACTGAATCCAGACGGCTCATCCCACCTCACTATTGATTATACCTCCCTCAGTAAATCCGCCACTAAAGAGTATCCTACAGTAGCAAACCACACCACTGTATTTAATGGATTGAAATCGCAACAGGATATAGTCTCAGCCCTTGATATTGTGAATGGGTTCTGGTCCATAATGGCAGAATAAGCTGGTGTTTACTATCAAAGGAAAACAGTACACCTGGATCCAGTTATCTCAGGGATCCCATAATATTCCAGTATATCCCACCGATGTATGGCTGATGGAGTTAGTCTATTTAATCTTACCAACACCTCATCACCTCAGTTGGTGAGAAAGAACATATCCAAATATTAAACATAGTATTGTGTCAGTTCAGGCAGGCCGGGCTTAAAATTAACCCACAGAGAGTGCAACTGGGAAGGTAAGTAGAGGCGTACCTGGGACATCATATCAGGGAGATCAAATCAGGAAGGCAGAGGGGATAATCCCAGTGGAACAAAAGACCATGATTTTAAAACTATCCATCTGCACATCGCGAAGGGGTAAGGCAAACTTTAGATTGTTTAATTATTGGAGGCCTTTTGTGGAGGCCAGAATTGGCAGAACCATCACAAGCCCTGACAGAAGCACTGGCATTAGCCAGGGGTCAGGGAGTCAGCATATACACAGACAGTCAGCATGCCTTTGGTATTGTTCATGACCATGTGTTGGTCTGGGCTCGGTGAGGGTACATCACCTTGTCTGGGGGCCACATAGAGCATGAGGAACCCGTCAGAGAGTTAGTGGAAGCAGCTACCTTTCCCAGTGAAGCAGCAATAATAAAGATTAGAGCTCACAGGGAAGTAGAAACCCCACACCAACAGGGCAGTGAGTATGTGGATAAGGCAGGTAAAATACTGACTGAAACAGTGCAGACATTTGAGGAGATGGCAGTGGCAGGAGCTGCAGAAGTGAGAGAGGAAGGTTTAAAGATATTCCCAGAAACAGTCCCACAACAGGAGAAAGAGGAATGGGAAAAGGGTGGGGCAGTAATAGGACAAGACAGAGTCTGGATGATCCAGCAGTGCCACCACACTGTAAAAGACAAACGTTATTAAAAACATATCATGGGTCAGCCCATATTGGGCAGGATACAATGCAATATCAGATGCTCCACTACAGGGGGAGGCCTGGAACAGGGAGAGATACAGCAGCTTTTTGTTGAAGGGGTGTAGTTTTGTACACGCTATATGAGCCAGGGAAAGCAATCAGGATAAAATGGAGGCACAGCAGGGACCCAGGGGCCCATGGGAACAATTACAGATTTTACATACACCCCCATCCCAATCTCAGGGAAGGAAATCCTGCTGGGTCTTAATAAACAGGTTTACGCAGTGGGTGGAAGCATTCCCCTGCAGATTCTGGCCAAGGGACACATGTTACAGGGAACATAGTTAAACAGCTCTGTGGCCTGTTTGGTACTGAACAGAAATCCCATCTCCCATACCACCCCCAGAGCTCAGGTACAGCAGAAGGAATGAAGCAGACACTGAAAGCTAGTCTGACTAAGGCCCTCCCAGAGACAGGCAGAGATGGGTTAGAGTACTCCCCACCATCCTAATTAAATTGACATCAACCCCAGCAAAGGGAACAAGGCAGTCCCCCTTTGAATTAGTGACCGGACGGACTACGCAGGTGCCACAGGGTGTGGCAGTGGGAGTGCCCGAGATGTCCAATGGCAAGGATAGGGTCAAACAATTCTTGAATGAACTGGCAAAGCAACTGCATGAGCTGAGAGGGGAAGTTGCAGAGGGACAGCGAATCAGAAACTGGGAAAGGGAGCACAGAAATATCCGAGCTGACATTCCAAACCCAGGAGATCGGGTCGGGAGAAAATATTACCGGAAAGCATGAAGGAAACCCAGCCTTACTTGGCTGGGGAAGCCAGAGTTCTCGAGAGGGAACTCTCCCACCATGCTTAAGTAAGGAGCGCTAAATAAAGGTCACCGCGCTGCTAAACTCAGGCTCCTCTTTGATACTTCTCCCAGCAACAGTTGTGCAGGGACATGTTGCTGGCTGGAGGTCTGTGGCCAGTGCATCTGTTCCACAAGGATCAGAACTGGGACATCTGTTGTCTGCAACATATATCAGTGATTAGCAAGAAAATGTAAACAACTTAATTAGCAAGTTTGTAGATGGTACAATTGATGAAGCTGTGAACAGTGAAGAATGTTGTCAAAGGACACAGCAAGAAAGATCAGTTAGAAGGTTATATGGAGAAATTACAGATAAATCTGATTTAGACAAATGTGTGGTGATGCATTTTGGGAGGCACATTGCAAGAGGAATGTATGCACTAAACGGAAGGGCCCTGAGCAGCATTGATATACAGAGGGATCTTCAGGTGCACGTTCACAGCTCCCTGAAAGTGGTGAAGGAGGTGGATGGCAGGCTTGCCTTCTTCTGTCAGGGGAGTGATTATAAAACTGTAATTAGGCCACCTTTGGGGTATTGTGTGCCGTTTTGATCACCACATAAGGAGGATGTGGAGGCTTTGGAGAGACTGAAAACAGGTTTACCAGGATGTTGTCTGGATTGGGAGAGGTTGGAAATTCTTGGATTGCTGTCACTAGAAAGTCAGTGGCTGCGGGGTGACCCAAGAGGCACAGAGTGAATAATCTGAATCTTTTTCCAAGGTGGAAACGACAAATTCTAGAGGCCATAGGTTTAAGGGGAGAGGGGGCACGTTTAAAGGAAATGAAAACCAAAACAACTGCAGATGCTGTAAACCAGAAACAAAAACATTTTTGTGAAAAGTTCGGCAGGTCTACCAGCATCTGTGAAGAGAAATCAGCGATAACGTTTCTGAGGAAGGGTGACCAGACCCGAATCATTAACTGATTTTTCTTCACAGATGCTGCATGACCTGCTGAGCATTTCCAACAACATCTGTGCAGGTTTAAAGACAGTTGTGTCAAGCAAGTTTCTTATGCAGAAGGTGGTCAGTGACTAGAATGTACTTGCCTGAGAGATGGTAAAAGCAGAAACAATCACAATGTTTAAGAGGCATTTGGGCAGACACATAAGCAGACATGGGGTGGCAGGGATATGGATCATGTACAGGCAGATGGAATTAGTTTGGAATGGCATCATGATCCGCACAGACATAGTGGGCCGATTATTCCGGTGCTGTCCTGTTCTGTTTTCCGGGGGGTAGAATGTGTGGAGCGAGAGATAATATTTTGAGTGGAATATGTCTTCTTTAGAACACACAGTAAGTTGATGCATTTTGAGAGAAGCAGTGTAGAAAGGGAATATATATTTGATTGGAACAGACACAGGGAGCAGGACAGCAGGATGGGGGACAATGTGTACAAATCATTTAAGGAGAGAGAACATAAAGTGTTTTGAGTAAACGTATAGGATACTGGGCTTCATTAATAGAGCGAATGATAACAAACTCATGGAAAAGATGCTGACCATTGACAAAGCTCTAGTTAGGTCACAGTCAATCATTGCATCCAATTCTGGTCACCAGATTCCTGGTCAGGATGAGAAAGTTAAAATACCACAGAGGGGCCAGTTCCATACTTTGCTTTCTTTCAGGATGCATTGGCGACTCAAGGGTTAACCATTCTCCTGCCAAAGGACTTACTGCTGCATTGTAAGAGTACGAGGCCTGTACTCTTACAATACAGACAGAACACCTCAGTAGGGGGAGGCGGACTGTACCTTCGAAATAGAACGTATTGCAGCCACACATGTGGATTCCCCCGTAACCCCAGACAGAGGAATTTGCCCTTTCCAGACAAGACTGAGAGCCCTGGGCACAACCCTGTTAAACTGCCTCCCGCTCCCATTGTCTTACCTCCCCTCCATATTAGCATAGGTAAGTGAATCGCCCATTTACTGAAGGAAGAACCCTTCTGCCTTAATCTCTTCCCATCAACACATAATCATGAACAATACGATAATCAGTTTCTGTAATCCATTCACACTTTATCACAGGACATCGCCATTCATCAAGCTTTGTAAGGTCATAATTACCTGCTTTAAACTATGTAATGGCAATCGCCCATGTGACTGATATGTCTTTGTCTAATTCCTATTAAATATACTGTCTCTGTGGGTAAGGCAGAGATTCATGAAGAACAGTCTCTGCAAGTAGACACTCGGCTACTTTAGAGACATTTTGAAACTCCCGCCAGCTGTCCAATAATAAAACTACTGCTGTTGTGCAGAAAACTTGTCTCGTCTGGATTTGTGGAACAAATTAGACATCAATATTGAATGATATGAGTGATCTTCAGAGTGTGGAGTACAGACTTACTGGAGTGGTTCACTGATGAAGAAAATGCACTCAGTGAATTGATTTGAAGAAATTTGTATTTTCTTTGAATTAAACAAGTTGAATATATTTTTGATAGAGCTATATAAGATTATAACACACCTAGATATAGCAGACAAAAAATATCTGTATTCAATAGGTGATCGCACAAGAATTAAGATCAGATGTAAAGTTTTGATACAGCGGGAGATGAGCAAGTGTTTCTGCTGACTGTATTGGCTGGAAATATGCAGAACATGCTGCCTATTATGGTAGTGCAAGCAGAGAAGATGAATGATTGATAAAAACAATTAGATCAGATCCGAGGGAAATAAAATTGCAGAGTTTGGGGGACGTATGGGGAATGAGAATATTGGATTCTGCTACAGAGAGCCAGCTTGGATTTGATGGGCCTCTCTCTGTGCTATAATGCATTTTATGTGGACTTGCTTAACTTGCTCTGGTCACCGATTAAATTGTCATTGAGGTAAATCTGCTCAGTGTTCCTACTCAGTCTAACACAGGCTGTCCTTCCTCAGCAGGAGATAAAGTTTACTGCCTTATACTGGGTTCTGGGAGGGGGGAGGGAGGGGGCGGTGGGTGGGGTGCGTAATGGTGTGTATAACAGTCTGCCAGCACTTATCTGAAATCAAAACACTAGTGCAGCCACACTAGGGACAGACTCTGGAAATGTGGGGAATGCCAGAAGGGAATTCTTTACCCATTCCCACCTGGAAACGGGCCAAACCAGTCAGACTGGGGAGAAGCTGTTCACCTGCTCTGTCTGTGTGTGTGTGTGTGTGTGTGGGGGGGGGGGTGGGGGGGGGGAGGGGGGGGGCAGAGGAGGGTAAGGGATTCACTCAGGCAGCCATCCTGCTGAGACACCAATGAATTTACTCATAAACACAACTTGAAGGACTTTTTTTTCTCTTTTCACACCAAGTAATGAACAATGGTATTGGCAGTCCTTCAAGTTATTTTGCGTATAGAGAACTTAGCTTTGGGAATGTTCACAGCATTGTGGAACATGTACACATTCACACTGGGTAGAGACTTTTATTTTCCTTTATTCATTCACAGGATGAAGGTATCGCTGGCCCGGCAGCATTTCCTGCCCATCCCTAATTGCCCAGAGGGCAGGTATGAATCAACCTCATTGCTGTTTATATTGATATTAATCAACACGAATGTCAGACTAAATTAATTATCATCAAACTCAAATCCATTTGATATTCATATATTTACAGTCAGTGTTCAATTCACCAAATGTAGCTGAAGATAATAATCTTCAAGTAATTCTAACAGAGAAGATACCTGAATACTTGTTCAGCAAATTAAAGCCTGTTGTGTTTAGATAGTAATAATTTTTAAAAAGTAACTTGAGAATAATGAAAGAAGTTGATTGTTGGGTAACTGATAATCTTGTTTTAATCTGAAGTTAATTTAGGATTAGTTAACAAATGGTAGGGAATCCCAGCCCCATGGAGTGCACATCCAGTTCCATGTGGGAAAACCAGAACACTTCTTGTATCAGCGACAACCACAAGAACACGGAGGTGACACTGGAAATGTCAGGAACACAAGTTAATCCATGATTAAGGTACTGCACTCACTCCGAGTCCCCACGTTGATGTGTTCTCACCAGAGAGGGTACAGAGGAGATTGATCAGAATGTTTCCATGATTGGAGAATGTCTGCTCTGAGGAAAGGTTGGATAAGTTGGGGATGTTTTCAGAGGAGGATGAGCGGAGATTTAATTGAAGTGATAAGATGCTGAGGAATCCAGATCGAGTGAATAGGAAGGAGCTATTCATTAACAGAGAGGTCAGAAACTGGAGGTTTTAGATTGAAACTAATTCTCAGAAAGAAGGGGAGTGGATGGTGGGGGGCAGGAACTCACTGATGGGCTTGTAAAGGCAGTAGCCAGCATCACATTAGAATAAAAGGACATGGATGTAACTGAAACGCTGGAACATGCAGGGCTATGGACTAAAGTCTGCAGAATGGAATCATTGCGATTTATTTGACACTTCTCCAGAATATTAAACTCAAGTAAATTTGTCAGTAAGTTACAGCACAGATTGAGGCCACTTTGTCCATCCTGTATGTGTTGGCTGTAATAGAACGATCCAGGTTTTACAGCGTTCTGTACTCACCAATGACAGCAACAATTTCAGACTGTGTACTCTGCCCTCTATGTGATTATGATCTGTTTTTTCAATGTATTTCTTTGGCAGCTGCTCACCTTGCTTCCTTGTTTCTTTCCCAGCCCTAACTCCATTCCCCGTGGCCTTGAGGGATTACATTTCTGCTGCTTAATCTCTCCGGTCTTCCCCCGAGTGACAGACTGTCCTTTTGTCCTTGTCTCACCCCCACCTTGCTCACAACCTGTTACATTTCTGATGGTTCCCAGACCTCTGTAACTTTCACTGCGCCCCCTGGGTCAATGGCACGAGTTTTGAATTTTCTTCCTCATGAGATAATCAGAAATCTTTCCGGTTGCAGTTGCCCCCAGATTTTATTTTGGAAAAAAAAAGAGCATTTGTGTCAGAGTCAAGTGTTTGTGAGCCTTCATCCACAATCCTGAGCACTTAGACATAATACGTGACCCTCCCACAGATGTGCAGGTTTGCTGGATTGGCCATGCTAACACGGCCTGTAGTGTGTAGGTTAGGTGGGTTGGGCTAACCATGGAAAATGTGGGGTTATGGAGGTAGGGTCATTGCAGACTCGATGGACCGAATAGTTTCTTTGTGCGCCTCAGGGATTCTGTGATTCTAACTAGTTGTGATTATCGACACGTTTTCCTCATGCCAGGTTCATTCAGCTCAGGTACACACACTGCCTTTGTGTTTCTGTTGGTTCTCACTCAATCCTTTCCTTCTGTTTTACAGCAATTTCACACTGTATGTGAGGGTGGGAATGAATTTGTCAATACAAATACTCCAACCGAAACCCGCACAGGTCAGGACCTGTTTCTGCTGCTGATGTCGCTCACAGGGAACAGGAAAATAAAGGTTCAGTCATACATCGTACAAGGACACAGAGGTTACAATCACCAGGAACGGGTACACAGCTTAAACCTCTTTTCTCAAGAAATAAAGGACGCTGGAGAGACTGCCTGGTACAAGTAGGAAGCTTTGTGTCTGTATTTTCAGAGATTTGAGGTTGAAATCATTGGATTTGATTCATGTTTCATTGCCCCAGGTCATCAAAGGTGCGATCTAAATGTGCAGCTTTCTTTCTGTCTTTTTGTCTGAGTTAACAATCTGAACCATCTCCTGGGCAGTTAGAATGGATGACAAATGCTGCCCCAGCAAGTGATGCCGTGATCCCATGAACAAACAAAACAATCCAATCGCTGTGGTTAGTTGTGAACTCGCTGGTGTTATTGGAATGTTTATGGGGTAAAGGGAGAAGAATGGCATTCAGTGAGGTGATCCTTTGGAGAGCTGATCAGCCAATCAGCCTCCTTTTGTACAGTAACAATTCTGTGAATAATTAATTCTGAGCCCTCTAAGGAAATATCAGAGCAGGGTTTGTAAAGAGGTCAGATTGAATGAGTGTCTCGGTGAACACAAGTGAGACACAGGTACAGAGAGGCTTTGGGATGGATTAAATTAAATTTGATACATTTGCACCGTCATCAACATTACAGCAGTGAAAAATGGGAGTGATTGAGAGAGTGGAATTAGAGCAGCAAATAAATCTTCAACATTTATGTAGCTAAAGGGGATGCTGGGTAAAGATACTGTAGTTAGTGCTTATTTTATTCCAGGCACACCCGCCTAGGAGCACATCCTTCTTGTATCTATCCTGTCGAGCTCTTGACGATTTTGTTCATTTGAAGTGTTTCATGTTTAGATACTTCAGAGAAGACAGCTTCAAGCTCCTCAATCTCTCCTACCAGGGCAATGCTGCTGTTAGAATTCAATTCACTGGGGCATGTAACTGGCTGCTTCATGGACTGGAACTGGCAATTGAGACTGAAAGGTAACTGAGTGGTGAGCACTGCTGCCACACAGCGTCAGGGACCCAGGTTTGATTTCAGCCATATGCGAATGTGTGGAGTTTACACGTTCTCACCATGTCTGCGTGGGTTTCCTAGGGTGCTCGAGCTTCCTCCCACAGTCCAAAGATGTATAGGTTAGGTGTATTGCCTATGCTAAATTGCCCACAGTGTCCATGTATGTGCCGGTTAGGCCATTAACCATGGGAAATGCAGGGTTACAGGGACAGGGTGGGTCTGAATGGGATGCTCATCATAGGTTGGTGTGGACTCGATGGATGAATACCCTGTTTCTGCACTGTAGGGAATCTATTCTATTCTCATGAAGAAGGATGTACTTGTCTCAATGTGTTGCAAATTTGTGGCATTCCCTCTTCAAAATGCGGTGGATGCCAGGACAATGAGCAGATTTAATGAAGAGATACAGATGTTGAATTTGCAATGAGATGAAGGGTGAGAGAGAGCAGGCGGGAAAACCCAGCTGAGACCGAGGTGAGCTCAATCATCACCGTATTAAATGGTGGAGCTGGTTCGAAGGACTGCATTGCCTCTCCTGTGCCCAGTGCTCATCTTCTTATGGTAATAACTGGAAAGCTGAATCCAAAACTCACCACCTTCACCAAAAGAGATTTTGGAAAAAGCAGGCTAGTCAGGTGGATTAGCGTTCCAAACTTAGATAGTGAGGAAGCGTGTAGGAGATAATGATTTTGCAATTTTAAACTGAGGGGAGACAGTGATTTATGGTTTTAGACTGTGAGGACATTCACACCGTCCAGAATACTCTGTTGTGAACATCCATCCTATACTTTAATACGACAATGTAACACAAAACACCCAGGAAACTTCGCCTCACCTCGTAATTTGGTAAAAGACTTCTGATAAATCTGGTTGAACTTAGAACACAGCTGGAAAGCTGGAAGATTAAATCCAATCCCAAGATCGAGTGCTTAAACAAAGGAGACTACAATAGGATGAGGCAGGAGTTGGCTAATGTAGACTGGAAGCAAAGACTTTACCGTGGGAAAGTTGACGGACAACGGGGGAATTTTTCGAAGTGCTCAGCAAAAGTATATATCAGTGAAAAGGAAGGACTGTAGGAAAAAGGAGTAATCTGCCATGGGTGGCTCAGGAAATAAGGGAGTCTATCAAATTGTAATAGAAGGCATACAAATTGGCAAAGACTACGGAGAAACTAGGAGATTAGAGAAACTTTAAAGATCAACAGAAAGCTAGATGGGATTGGGGGAGAAAAGTGATGAGTAGCTGTCCCCAGGGCCGGAATAGCAGTTTACACTGCTAGAGGGGAACCTATTGTGTGGGGAACATATGGTCTCTGTAATTGTTGAAGGACTTTCTGGGGAAGGTGGGACCTCTATAAAAAGGATGGTCTACACTTGAACCTGAGGGGCACCAGTATCCTTGGGGGGAGGTTTGCTAGTGCTCTTTGGGAGGGTTTAAACTAACTCCGGGGGCATGGGAACCAGGACTGTAGCTTTAGGGTACAGGACCTTGAGTGTAGGGAGGTTAGGAATAATGCAGCGATCTCTAAGGAGGGTGCCTGTAACCAGAAAGGTGGATTGAAGTGTGTATACTTCAATGCCAGAAGTATAAGGAATAAGGTAGGTGAACTTGCAGCGTGGGTTGGTACCTGGGACTTCGATGTTGTGGCCATTACAGAGACGTGGGTAGAACAGGGACAAGAATGGCTGTTGCACGTTCCAGGGTTCAAATGTTTTAGTAGGATCAGACATGGGGGTAAAAAAGGGGGGAGGCGTGGCATTACTTGTCAAAGACAGTATCACAGCAGTGGAATGGACGATGGAAGAGGACTTGCCACCTGAGGTAGTTTGGGCTGAGGTTAGAAATAGGAAAGGTGAGGTCACCCTGTTAGGTGTTTTCTACAGGCCTCCTAATAGTCCTAGAGAAGTAGAGGATAATATTGCGAGGATGATTCAGGAAAAGAGTGAAGGTAGCAGGGTGGTTGTTATGGGGGACTTTAACTTCCCAGATATTGACTGGGAGAGCTATAGCTCGAGTTCATTAGATGGGTCGGTGTTTGTACAATGTGTGCAGGAGGGTTTCCTGACACAATATGTCGACAGGCCAACAAGAGGGGAGGCTATATTGGATTTGGTTCTAGGTAATGAACCAGGCCAGGTGTTAGACTTGGAGGTAGGTGAGCACTTCGGGGACAGTGACCACAACTCGGTGACTTTTACTTTAGTGATGGAGAGGGATAATCGTGTGCCGCAGGGCAAGAGCTATAGCTGGGGGCAGGGAAATTATGATGCAGTGAGGCATGACTTAGGATGTGTGGATTGGAAAAACAGGCTTCAAGAGAAGAACACTAATGAGATGTGGGGAGTGTTCAAGGAGCAGCTACTGCGTGTCCTCGATAGGTATGTACCAGTCAGGCATGGTGTAAAGGGCCTTGTGAGGCAGCCGTGGTTTAGTAAGGAATTGGAGTCCCTTGTGAAAGGGAAGAAGGCGGCATATGTAAAGATGAGGCGTGAAGGTTCAGTAGGGGCGATTGAGAGTTATAAGGTAGCCAGGAAGGAGCTAAAGAGGGAGCTAAGAGAAGCGAGAAGGGGACATGAAAAGTCTTTAGCTGGTAGGATTAGGGAAAACCCAAAGGCTTTCTATAGGTATGTCAAGAATAAAAGGATGACTAGGGTAGGTATCGGTCCAGTCAAGGATAGTAGTGGGAAGTTGTGTGTGGAGGCGGAGGAGATTGGAGAGACATTAAATCAGTACTTTTCATCAGTATTCACTCAGGAACAGGACACTGTTGCTGATGTGAATATGGAATCACAAATAATTAGAATGGATGCCCTGGAAATATGCAGGGAAGAGGTTTTGGGAATATTGGAAAGGATGAATATAGATAAGTCTCCTGGGCCTGATGGCATTTACCCCAGGATCCTATGGGAAGCTAGGGAGGAGATAGCAGAGCCATTGGCCTCGATTTTTATGTCGTCGTTGTCAACAGGAATAGTACCAGAGGACTGGAGGATAGCGAATGTGGTCCCATTGTTCAAGAAAGGGAGTAGGGATAGCCCTAGCAACTATAGGCCAGTGAGTCTGACTTCAGTGGTGGGCAAAGTCTTAGAGAGAATGGTAAGGGATAAGATTTATGAACATCTGGGTAGGAATAACGTGATCAGGGATAGCCAGCATGGTTTTGTGAAGGGCAGGTCGTGCCTCACAAACCTTATTGAGTTCTTTGAGAAGGTGACCAAGGAAGTGGATGAGGGTAAAGCAGTAGATGTTGTGTATATGGATTTTAGTAAGGCGTTCGATAAGGTTCCCCATGGTAGGCTAATGCTAAAACTTCGGAGGTATGGCATTGAGGATACATTAGAGGTTTGGATTAGGAATTGGCTGGCTGGAAGGAGACAGAGGGTAGTAGTTGATGGATTATGTTCATCTTGGAGCGCAGTTACTAGCGTGTACCACAAGGATCTGTTTTGGGACCATTGCTTTTTGTTATCTTTATAAATGATCTAGAGGAAGGACTTGAAAGCTGGGTAAGCAAGTTTGCGGATGACACAAAAGTCGGTGGAGTTGTGGATAGTGAGGAAGGAAGTGGTAGGTTACAGCGGGATATAGATAAGTTGCAGAGCTGGGCGGAAATGTGGCAAATGGAATTCAATGTAGCTCAGTGCGAAGTCGTTCACTTTGGTAGGAATAACAAGATGATGGATTACTGGGCTAATGGTAGGCTACTTGGTAGTGTGGATGAGCAGAGGGATCTTGGTGTCCATGTACACAGATCTCTGAAAGTTGCCACCCAGGTAAATAGTGCTGTGAGGAAGGCATATGGTGTACTGGGCTTTATTGGCAGAGGAATTGAGTTCCGGAGTCCTGAGGTCATGTTGCAGTTGTATAAGACTCTGGTGCGGCCTCATCTGGAGTATTGTGTGCAGTTTTGGTCGCCATACTATAGGAAGGATGTGGAAGCTTTAGAACGAGTGCAGAGGAGGTTTACCAGGATGTTGCCTGGAATGGTAGGAAAATCTTATGAGGAAAGGCTGAGGCACTTGGGGCTGTTCTCATTGGAGAAGAGAAGGTTTAGGGAGATCTGATAGAAGTGTATAAGATGATTAGGGGTTTAGATAGGGTAGATACTAAGAACCTTTTACCGCTAATGGAGTCAGGTGTTACTAGGGGACATAGCTTTAAATTAAGGGGTGGTAGGTATAGGACAGATGTTAGGGGTAGATTCTTCACACAGCGGGTTGTGAGTTCATGGAATGCCCTGCCCGTATCAGTGGTGAACTCTCCTTCTTTATGGTCATTTAAGCGGGCATTGGATAGGCATTTGGAAGTTATTGGGCTAGTATAGGTTAGGTAGGATTCGGTCGGCGCAACATCGAGGGCCGAAGGGCCTGTACTGCGCTGTATCCTTCTATGTTCTATGTTCTATATGACTTAACTGTTACCATAGAGATAATCCTGATCAAGTTACAAATCACAGCACACTCCAAAAGCTTGTACTTCCAAATATAACCTAGTGTTGTGTGATTTAGAAGTTTGTCCACCCCACCCCAACACCGGCTCCTCCATATCAGAATCCTGATAGACAGCCCCACTGAAACTGAAGTGCCTGTCAGATACTTGAGGGAGCCACAGGGGTGTATGTTTTAACCACAAAGTGCGAAACTGAACTAGACTTTCTAACTGACTGTTGCCATGGAGATAATACTGAGAGAGACTCTCTATTCAAAGTCCCAAACCACAAAAGGTATAAAGAATGGGTGCTTTACATCGGACCGATGGGGAGTTACCTGATGCTGCTTGGAGGTGTTCTGCATGTACACTATCCAGGTAACTGCCATATCTCATCAATAAAGACTCAAAGAAGACCTCTCAGAGTTCTGTACCAAGTTATTCTTATCCAGCAGCGTTTAGGAATGAGTACACCGCAGTCAGTCTTCACAGTGGAGGATACGAAGAACATGCCAGTAATTGATAAGGAGACTGAGGAAGGTGAGGACCATGAAACAACGATTATCACCAAAGCATTAGAGCTGGGCAAGCTAATGGAGCTAAAGCTAGATAAGTCTCTTTGCCCTGATGGAATACATCCCAGGGTGCTACCAGAGATAGCCGGAGAAATAGTAAATATACTTGGAGTCAGGGTCCTACAGCAGAGACAGGCCCTTTGGTCCAACTGGCCCACGCCGACCAGAACGTCCATCCACACTAACCCCATTTCCCTGCACTTGGCCCACCTGCTTCTGACCCTTTCCTATCCACGTATTTGTCCAAATGTCTTTTACCTGTTGTTAATGTACCCGCCTCAACCACTTCCACTGGCAGCTCAGTCCATATATATACCACCCTCTGTGTACAACAGTTGCCCCTCAGCTTCTCTTTTATTCTTTCCCCTCTAACCTTCAACTGATGTCCTCCAGTCCTTGATTCCCTGGGAAAAAGACTGAATGCATTCACCTTACCCATGCCCCTCATGGTCTTACACACTTCTAGAACAGTACCCACTCAGTTTCCTCTGCTCTAAACAAAAAAATCCTCGCTTGCCCAACCTCTCCCTATAACTCAGGCCCCTGAGCCCTGACAACATCCTTGTAAATTGTTCTGCACTTTTTACAGTTTAATAACTGAAACCTACACTGCATTCATCATATTTACAGTGTTTCCCCACGGCGCTGGAACCGACGTGACAGCGCCAATGGATTACAATCCATGATCGAGAATGAACTCCTTTACAACAATCCCATTTTCATAGTGTTTCCCATGGTGCAGGTATCCTTGTCTCTTTCTGGTTGCATGGTTAATTAAAGACTTGTCTTTCTACAAAGCAAAGCTGTGGCTTAATTTTTCCTGGGAAACATGCCATGATTTTTCAGACTTCTAAAAACAAACAAACTCTTTCTCCACAGTCACCACCCTAACATGGACTTGGCTGTGTCTCAGTAATTTTCCAGTCACACTGAGATTTGAAATATTCGCCCACGGACAGAATACACACCTTTCCTTCCACATGAAAAGGCCAATGAATATTCAGATTGGCACGGATCAAGTAACTATCAGATCTGAACATGAAGTTCAATTTGAATTTCTCATCCACAAATCCACCCTTTCAGTATCCTACAACTGAGAAAACAACTCACCATATTAATACAGGATGGATCTTTATAAGATAATTATAGTATTAAATTGTAGTTTCATGTTTCCCAAAGTTTTAACTCTCAATCTAACAATTTCTTTCTTCTGTGAACTGAAATCCAAACCAACCTCCTCACTCCTTTCCTCCACACCTGGTTCTCACACACTCTGTCCTCTCTTTGAATTCAGTTTCCTAGCTCTTGTCTGCGGACTAAGAACCAAACCAATGAGTCTGATTCTGAGTCCACCAGGGGCGGGGGGATGTGGGGAGAGTTGTTGGTGAATCCTCTGATGACAACCACCCTGCATACACTGCTTCCTGCACACTCTGGCCAAAACCCGTCTTACTAAAATGAACCAAATTAGAACTCGAATTGCAGGTCCATCTTTGTCACTTTCCACAAAAACCCTGAATCTTCACAAGAAAAAAGAGTTCTGATAACTTTCTGCAAAATGCTGCCCCACTGATAGTCTGATCACATGGCAGGGTACCAGGAAACGGGCCATTCCCCTGGGTCCTGCTCCGGAAGATGCCAATGACAGATTAATCCGATACACCCAGAGCCTCCTTCCCAGGCACTGACCCGTACTGTGCATACTCCCACAATTGGCCAGCACTGAGCCCATACACTGGTCTCCTCTCCTACAGCACGTGCTCCCGATCATACAGGAGTCCGGGTGATTGACAGCAGCTGCTGCCCAATATATCAGAATCCCTACAGTATGGAAACTGGTCCTTCGGCCAAACAAGTCCATACCGACCCTCCAAACAGTAACTTGCACAGACCCATCCCCTACCCTAAATTTACCCCTGACTAATGTAACTAATATTATGGGCAATTTAAAATGGCCAATTCACCTGTCCTGCACATCTTTGGGATTGTGGGCAGAAACCGGAACACCCGGAGGAAACCCGCTTAGACACGGGGAGAATGCACAAATTCCAGGTTTGGCTGGAATCAAAACCGGGTACCTGGTGCTGTGAGGCAGCAATGCTAATCATTGAGCCGTCTCTATGGACGGGAAGGGGCGGAGCTGGAGAGCTGGGGTAATGAGATTGTAAACAATGAATGAATGTGCAGGACACTGGGGGATGGACAGGTCAGTGAGGGACAGGAGCAGTGCAGCAGCAGGAGGGGATCCTGGACAAACTGAGCAATGGGAGAGTCTGACAGGAGAGAAACTACAGGAAGGTTCTGTTTAGAGGGTGAGGCAGGGACAGCTGGGAGACAGTATGGCCTGGTGGCTTGGGCAGGTTTTCTAATCAGCCTCTTCAAAGATGCTGTTCCTCAACTCTGAGCCCGATCCTCCTGGTCCAGAGGTAAGGACACTGCCACCATTTCCTGGTGGGCAAGGGATACGGGGACCGCCTTTCAAAAAGGAACTCAATTGTGTTGGTGACATTAACAAGACTCCATACACAGTCACTGACAAAATGCTGGCATACTTGAACTTCATCCCGAATATTAACACCTATAACTGGGTAACGCAGACCCCGATGTACAGAGTTAAATCCTGGATATTAATAACAGCTTTGTGCATGGGAAATCATGTCTCATGAATCTGACTCAGTTTTTTTGAAGAAGTAACAAAGAGGATTGCTGAGGTCAGAGCATGGACATGATCTACATGGACTTCAGTAAGGCGTTCGACACGGTTCCTCACGGGAGACTGGTCAGCAAGGTTAGATCGTATGGAGTACAGAACTGGACCAAAAGTAGAAGGCAGAGGGTGCTTTTCAGGCTGGAGGCCTGTGACCAGTGGAGTGTCACAAGGATCGGTGCTGGATCCACTACTTTTCGCCATTTATACCCATGATTTGGATGTGAACGTAAGTATTGTAAGTAAGTTTGCCGATGACACCAAAATGGGAGGTATGGTAGACAGGGAAAAAGATTACCTCAGAGTGCAAGGGGATCTAGATCAGATGGGTGATGTGCTGAGGAGTTCAGTTTAGAAAAATGTGAGGTGCTGCATTTTGGAAAAGCAAACTTTAGCAGGCCTTTACACTTAATAGTAAGTTCCTGGGGAGTGCTGCTAAACAAAGAGCCCTTGGGAGTGCAGGTTCATAGTTCCTTGACAGTAGAGTAGCAAGTGAATCGAATAGTGAAGGCGGCGGTTGGCCGGCTTGTCTTTATTGGTCAGAGCATTGAGTATAGGGGTTGGGAGGTCATATTGCGGCTGTACTGGACATTGATTCGGCAACTTTTGCAATATTCCATCGAATTCTGTTCTCCTTCCTATCATGTTTAAGAACATCCATCTGAAAGAGGTCAGAAAAGAAGTATAGCATGTTGCCAGGGTTGGATAGGCTGTTTTCTCTGGAGCTTCAGAGGCTAGACAGTGATCTAAAAGAGATTTTAAAAATCAGGCCGGGCATGGATAGGGTAAATAGACAAGATATTTTCCCTCCAGTGGGGGAGTACAGAACTAGGGGTTTGGGAGGGAGGGTAGGCAGACAGGGAGTGGGTGGATTGACAGGGGTGGGACAGCAATGGGTAGGGAAAGAGAGGGGGGATAGAGAGGGGTGGCACAGAAACAGGTGGGGACAGAAAGTAGGATTAGAGAGGAGGGGAACAGAGGGGGCGACTGATGGTGGGGGGGGGGGGAGAGAGACGCGGTGGGCGACTGACAGGAGGGGGCAACCGACGGGGGGGGGGTGCGACCGACAGGGTGGGGGGCGCAACCAACAGGAGAGGGGGGAACGACCGACAGGAGAGGGGCAACCTACTGGAGGGGGCAAACGACAGAGGGGAGGGACAGACCGAGGGGGCGACAGATGGGGGATCAGACCGACAGAGGGGAGGACGACCCATGAGGGGGTGGGGCGACGACAAAGAGGGGGGAACAGACAGAGCGGGGGGTGGGGGGAGACGGGGAGGAAGATGGAGAGTTATTTTATAGATCTACAACTCAACCCTGTTTGTGTTTTGTCCTCCTCACCTTAATTCCCTCTGAAGGGCTCAGAACAACTGCATAGTTCCTGGAAAGTTTCAGGGAGATCAGGTGCTGAACATGGAATTTGGGACACTAACATTGAATGGAATGTGCTGGTCAATAAATGGACTCTGGTACGACTCCACTGTCTGTGTGGTGTTTGCACATTCTCCCTGTGTGTCTGCGTGGGCTTCCTCTGGGTGCTCTTAATTTCCTCCCACAAATCCAAAGACATGCAGGTTAGCTGGATTAGCTTTGGGTAATGGTAGGTTACAGAGTTAGGGTGGAATGCTGTTCCGATGGTTGGTATGGTCTCATGGGGCGAAAGGCCTGCTTCCACACTGCAGGGATTCTGTCACTGAGTATAGGGGTTAGGAGGTCACATTGTGGCTGAGTAGGGCATTGGTCAGGCCAGTGTTAGAATACTGCATTCAATTGTAGTCTCCCTGATTTCAGAAAGATGTTACCAGTATATGACTCAACCTCTTAATGGCAAGTTCTTGGGAAGTATTGACAAACAAACAGACCGTGCAGTGTAGGTTAATAGTTCCTTGAAAGTGTAGTTGAAGGGAGACAGGTCGGTGAAGATGGTGTGCGGTATGCTAGCTGTTATTGGGCAGTGCATTGAGTACAGGAGCTGGGAGATCATGTTTCGGTTGTACAGTTTATTGGCTTGGCCACTTTTGAATGCCCGCTGCTTTCAATTCCAGTCTCCCTGCTATAGGAAAGATGTTGGGAAACTTGAAAGAGTTCAGAAAAGATTTACAAGGGTGTTGCCAGATTGGAACATTTGAACCATAGGGAGAGTGTGAATAAGCTGAGGCTATTTCCCTGCAGCACTGGACACGTTAGGTGGCTTTAATCGAACTTTATCAAATTATGAGGATCAATAATAGGGTGACTAGTCATGGTTTCTTTTTTCCAGGGTAGGGGAATCCAAACGAAAACGTAAATCTTTTTTCCAAGGTGGAAATGACAAATTCTAGAGCCACACATTTAAGAGGGGAGCAAGTTTAAAGGCTATGAAAACCGGAACAACTGCAGATGTTGTAAACCAGGAAGAGAAACAGAAGCTTCTGGAAACGCTCAGCAGGTCTAGCAGCATCTGTGAAGAGAAATCAGCGATAACCTTTCTGAGGGGGTGACCAGAAACTTTAACTGATTTTTTTCACAGATGCTGCATGACCTGCTGAGCATTTCCAACAATATCTGTAAAGTCAGACAAGTGTCTTGGCAGAAGGTGGTCAGTGACTAGAATGTATTCTCTTGGAGATGGGAAAAGCAGAAACAATCACAGTTTAAGAGGCATTCGGACAGACACATAAGCAGGCATAGGTTATCAGGGATATGGATCATGTTACAAGCAGATGGAATTAGTTTGGGATGGTATTATGATCTGCACAGACACGATGGGCTGATTACTCTGGTGCTGTAACTGTTATGTTTTCCAGGGGTTAGAATGTTTTTTGAAGGAACAAAAATGATTGATGAGGGCAGACTGGTCGACATGATCAACGTGGACTTTAGTAAGGCATTCGGCAAGCTTTCTCATGGAGACTGGTTAGCAAGGTTAGGTCTCATGGAATAAAGCAGAAACCAGCTATTTGAGTACAGAACTGGCTCAAAAGTAGAAGACAGAGAGTGGTGGCGGAGGGATGCTTTTCAGACAGGAGGCCTGTGGAGTGTCACAAGGATTGGTGCTGTATCTATTATTTTCCGTCATTTATATCAATGATTTGGATGTAAAGACAGGAGGTATTAGTAATTTTGCAGATGACGCCAAAATTGGAGGTTTAGTGGACAGTGTAAAAGATGACCAAGGCTGCAATGTTTCCTGCAGGTGTCACCATTTCAGATGCTGCCCGACCTGCTGGGGATCTCCAGCACTTCTTGGGTTTGTTGCAGATTCCCACCATTTTGCTGAAGCACTGGAGACAGAGAGCTGTACAGCTCCAGGTTTTGTTGACCGATTCCTGGGATGTCAGGACTGATGGATGAAGAGGGACTCAATCCTCGTTTAATCCTCCTTTCCTTTGGTTTTCGGAGCCGCCGACTACATCACTAATATTGTACCTCCCACTCTCTGTCCTGAACCTGAGCCATCTAACCTGACACTTTAGCTCCCACCCCCCTGCCAGACTAGTTAATACCTCACCAATGGAACTGGCAATAGCGCCCTCCCCTCCCCAGGAGATTTGACCCAGCTCTGCCCAGGGGTAACCGGTCAGGCTGGTACAGTTCCCACCTAACCCAGAAACGCTCCCAATGCCTGAAGAATCTAAACCCTTCCATGGTACACCATTTCTCCAGCCACACATCCAGCTGATCTACCCTCTTATTCCTGCTCTCACTAGCACATGGCACTGGGAGCAAGTCTGACATCATTTCATTTCAGGAGCTGCATTATAATGTGTCCCTGCTCTCCCAATATCCAGCTTTCAAACACTCATCCCTTTGTTTCATGCTGTCGTTGTATTGATGTGTTCTCCAACCACGGCTGTTTTACCCTCCAGCTCCAGAATGTCCTGTAGCTGCACCATGATATCGCGGATCCTATCACCAGGGAGATAACATACCATCCTGGATTCATGGCTGTGGCCATAGAAGTGCCTGTCTGTATCACTGACTATTGAATCCCCTGTCACTATCTTTCTTCCCGTTCTGGGCAGCAGAGCTATCTACGGTGTCATGAAATTGCTGTTGCTGATTGCCTCTGAGACCAACACATACGCACACACCCACACGAATCCCAAGCGGTATACAGTATCTGTTTGGGAAGGGAATAACCACTGGGAACTCCTGCACTTCCTTCCTGAGCCTTTTACTTGATCTGATGGTCCCCCCATTCCCTTCTGCCTGTGTAACCCTCACCTGCAGTGTGACTAACTCACTGAACATGCTGTCCATAACATTCTCAGTATGCAGATGCTCCACAGTGAGTCCACTCACAGCTCCAGGTCTGAAAAGCAGTTTCCCAGTAGCTGCTGATGGGCACATTTCCTGCACACATAGCCGTCAGGGACACTGGAAACATCCCTAATTTTCCCACATTGTACAAGAGGAGCACACCATGGGTCTGAGGGCTCCGGTCACACAGGCTCTCTAGATTCAGCTAGTTACTCCCATTTAGAGAATTTAAATGAGCGAGCAATCTTCCTACCCTTCAAACATTGTAATCAAAATCCCGTATTCTTTACTTAAGTTGATACGTTATACCTTAAAACTGTTACAAAATTTCCACAGGTATCGCTTACAAACTGGCTGTTACCCCTGGTGACCATGTGAATTTCTGAATGGGCTGAACAAAACGGAGTTTCAGCTTCACATTCTCCCTGTCCCACCTCGCTCTGTTTACACCCAACTCCAAAATACTCATTGAGCCAAGCAGCCCCTCAGTGCAGCCCTGTCATTTTCATTGTCTGCTCACCCCTACACTGCCCTCAGCCTCCTGTACTGTTCAATACATCTCAATGGGAGCTCAGGAAAAGCATCTCATCTTTCAATTCAATCCTTTGTAGCCCAGAGTCAACATGGACCTCAGCAGTTTCTGGGTGAACAGACAGTTGTTAGAATCTGGAACATTCCACCTAAAACGGTACTGGAATTTGTGTTTATAAGGAGCTGCAGGGAATTGAAAATAAGGAGTTTACAGGTTAGCATCATGAAGTGGGTGATTGGGACTAAATCTGACAGTCCTACAAAGAGACGAAGTGCAATCTGGACAAATCTATGCTCCCCCTCAGACCAAAACAGACTCTGAGCTTCCAGTTGCCTGCCACTTTAACACACGAGCCTGTTCCCTGGCCAACATCTGTCTCATTCTTAATGCAGTGTTCCAGGGAAGCTTGATGCAGAACACTCCAGAACATACCAAATGGCCCTGTATTTCAAGGACAGCAATTTCCCCCCCATGTGGTCAACAATACCCTTCAGTGTATCTCCACCACTTCCTGCACCTCTGCTCTTGAACCCCACCCTCCAAACGCAGCAAGGATAGAACCCCCAAGTCTCGCTTTTCAGCCAGATACAACACATCATCCTCTGCCATTTCACACCACCGACAATCGACCCCACCAACAGAGATATCTTTCCCTCCACACCCCTTTCAGCATTCCTCAGAGACCATTCCCTGTGACTTCCGCATTAGATCATGCTCCCCACCAACCCATCCTCCACTCCCAATACCTTTGCCTGCCATTGCAAGAGGTGTGAAACCTGTGCCCACACCTTCCCCTCACCTCCATCCAAGACACCAGAGGTCCCTTCCACATCCAGCAGGATTTTCTGTACATTGAATAACCTCATCTATTGTGTTCATTGCTCTCTACAATGGGGAGACAGGACGCCAACTTGCAGAATGTTTCAGGGAACCTTTCTGGGAGACGTGCACCAATCAACCCCACTGTCCTGTGGTCAACCATTTCTACAACCCACCCTCTCACTCTGCCAAGGACATGCATGTCCTGGGCCACCTCCACCACAAAATCCTAGCTACATGACTCCTGGAGCAAGAATACCTCATCTTCTACCTTGGGACCCTTTAAGTACAGAATCAATGTTTCATCACTTCCCCTCCCCCCACCATATCCCAGATCCAGCCTCCAACTCAGCACCACCCTCTTGAACAGTCCCACCTGTCCATCTTCCTTCTTAATTACCCACTCCACCCTCTCACCATTACCCTCCACCAGCATCTTCCTATCGCCTTCCCAACTACCTTCTCGCCAGCCCCACACACACATCCTATTATCTGTCAACCTCTTCCCACCCTCATCCTGCTGAAGGGCTCAGGCCCAATATGTCAATTTCTCCTGCTCCTTGGATACTGTGGACCGGCTGTACTTCTCCTGCGCCAAACTTTAACGTAAGCTGGAAGAACAAACCTCATTTTGTACTTGGGGGACCTTCAGGCCTCTGACCTTAAACTGAATTCATTAATTTTAGGTCCTAAGTCTCCCATCTTGCGCCCTAGTGCCCACCCCACACACACAGGCCTTGTTATTACATAGCCTGCCATTACACATTACCTATGGTTAGTCACTAACACAGTCTCCATTAACATCTATTCACTCTCCCCCAGCCAGATCATTATTCATTCCTTTGTCCAATTGCTGCTATATCTCTTTTTGGACTATATCACCACCTATCATTTACTCCTTAACCCCTACCTTCTGCATATAAACTGACATTTTTTCTCATTGACATCAGTTTCTGAGGAAGGGTCAGCGGATCCAAATGGTAACTCTGATTTCTCTCACAGATGCTGCCAGACCTGCTGAGCTTTTCCAGTACCTTCTGGTTGTTGTTTCTGATTTAAGCATCCACAGTTCTTTTGGTTTTCATTTACTGGGAGTTTCTATTCAGGTCTAGCAGCCTACATCATGAGTTATAAACCCTCCCAGTCCACACTAACTCCATTTCTCTCCCATCCCTTACACTCACTGGTCTCTTCCCAAGCCCTGCCCAGTGACACTGCACCTGCACAGCTCATGGTCACATGCTGGCCTGTTGGCAACACCCCTCATTCACTCCCATTGGCTGGAGGATTTACATCTAGTCTCCTATTGTTCTGAAGCTGCCGTCAATCAGCCAGGCCCATTGTGACATGAGTGGTGGGATCCTCCCAGGAGTGTGGGAGGCTGAGGGGTAACCTCAGAGAGGTTTATAAAATCATGGGAGGCATTGATGAGATAAATAGACAAGGTCTTTTCCCTGGGGTGGGGGATCCAGAACTAGAGAGCATTGGTTTAAGGTGAGAGGGGAAAGATATAAAAGGGACCCAAGAGATACTTTTTTCATGTAGAGATGGTGCGTGTATGGAAGCTACTGTCAGGGAAGTGGTGGCAGCTAGTACAGTTACACCATTTGAAAGGCATCTGGATGTGTATGAATAGGAAGGTGTAGAGGCATATGAGCCAACTGCTGCCATATCGTACTAGATTAGGCATAGATATCTGGTCGGCACGGACGAGTTCGACTGAAGGGTCTGTTTCCGTGCTGTATATGTCTGTGGCTCTGCCCTGGGATGAGCTTCATCATTCACAGTGAATGGGGCAGTATCACAGAGCCACAGGGGTTGGGGGCTATTCAGCCCATTGCGGCTATACTCTCTCCCTCTGGACATGCTGCCAATCTGCCTTCCTCCCCTCCCATTTACCCGTAGCACTCCAAATTTATCCTCAAATAGTTAAATTCCGAGATGTACAGCACAGAAACAGACCATTCAATCCAACTCATCCATGCCACCCATTTATCCCAAATTAATCTTGTCCATTTGCCAGCACTTTGCCCATATCCTTCTAAACTTTTTTAATCACGTACCCAGTCAGATGCCTTTCAAATGTTGTAATTGTACCAGCCTCCACCTTCCTCTGGCAGCTCATTCCATATTCAGCTTGAAAACATTGCCCCTAAGATCCCTTTAAAATCTCTTGCCTCACACCTTAGGCTTGTGCCCTCTAGTTTTGTACTCACTTAACCTTGGGAAAAGACCCTGGTTGTTCACCCTATCCATGTCCTTCACGATTTTATGTACCTCGAAGGTCATCTCTCAGCATCCAATGATGCAGGGGAAAACAGCCCCAGCCTATTCAGCCTCTCCCTATAGCTCAAATCCTCAACCCTGGCAACACTTTTGCACATCTTTTCAGAATCCTTTTCATGTTCTGTAATATCACTCCTACAGCAGGGAGACCAGGACTGAAAGCAGAATTCCAGATGTGGCTGAATCAATGTCCTGTAGAGCTGCAAAACAATGTCCCAACTCCAATACTCAATGCACTGACCAAGTACACAAACGCCTCCTTCACTACCCTGCCTATCCATGATTCCACTTTAAGAACTATCAACCTGCACGACAAGGTCTCTTTGTTCAACAACACTCCCCAGCCTTCATTTAATGTATAAGTCCTCCTGATTTGTTTTTTCAAAATGCAGCACCTCACATTTATTGAATTCCCCCACCTGACACTCCCAGCCCATTTGATTGAAGTCCCATTGTACTCTGAGGTAACCTTCTTCCCGATCCCACTTCCTCCAGATCCAATTTGGTGTCTATGTAAAGTCACGAACATAGGAATCATTGATATAAATGATGAAAAAGCAGTGAAACCCTGCCAGATCCTTACACCTATTGCTCATCAACAGGCTTCCAGTCCGAAAGGCACCCCTTCACCCTTATCCTCTGTCTCCAACCTTACAGCCAATTTTATATCCAAATAGCTAGTCTTCCACCTTGAAGTCTTTCTGAAGTCCACGTTAGTGATTTCCATACACAAAGCCATGGGACTGTCCTAATCATTTCTTACCTTTCCACATTACATCTAAAATCCTATCCCTGAGAAGCCCTTCCAACAACTTTACCTGACTCCAGGCTCACCAGTGTATTGTTCCCTGACTTTTCCTCATCACCTTTCTCAAAAATGGCGCCAGTCTTCCAGCACCTCGGTGATACAAATATCTAGCGAGGGGACCCAACTATCACTTCCCTAGCTTCCCACAAAGTTCTGCATTCACTGATCATGTATCAGGGTTATCAATCTTGATGCATTATACAAGTTCCAGTGCCTCATAACTTATATGGACACTTGTCAAGTTATCCCTATTTATTTCTCCAAACTCTCTCACTTCCATATCCTCCTTCAAGTAAAAGCGGACATGAAATACGCAGATAGTATCTCTCCTGCTCTTCCAGATCCATAGACAATTTTGTTGATCTTTGAGGGTCCTATTCTCTGCCTGGTTACTCTTGTGTCCTTAGTGTATTTCTAGAATCTCTTTGGATTTTCCCAAACCCATTTCACAAAGCTCTCTCAGTCCCCTTTTTGCCCTCTTAGTTTCCCTCGAGTATACTCCTACTGCCCCTATACTCCTCTTGGTATTCACACAAACCCAGCTGTCTGGATTGCCATATCCCTCCTTCATTTTCTTGATCAGAGCCACAATTCCTCTTGACAGCAGCATTCCTTACACCTCCAGCCTCGGCCTTAACAGAACATACAGTCTAATATACTCATTGTCGCAGGCTATGGGGGCAATGGCAGATGAAGACAGAGAAACAATCAATCATTCTCAGTAAAGAGGCAGTGCTGGAAAGATACCAGCCGAAAGGTAGATGGGTCTCCTTGCCGTGAGGGAATGCATCCACGGGGACTGTAAGGAATGGCAGTGGTGGTAAATAGCAAATACCACTCGTGATAATTCACTAAAATTTGCTGACTCTGGGACGGTTCTAAACAGATTGGAAGCTGCAAATGTGATGCCAATATTTAAAATGGACGTGTCAGCATAACTTCTGTAGTGGGGGAAATGTCTGATCTCTCAAGAAAGAAATAGTGAGCTATGTGGATAGAAATAGTCTCATCGAGCAGACACAGCA
>NW_026869155.1:0-54571 GCF_020745735.1 Hemiscyllium ocellatum | reverse complement strand
TTCAGGGAGCCATGGTCTTGAACGCCAAGATCCCTTTGAAACAACAAACTGTTCAGGGTCCTGCCATTACCTACTTTTCCTTAATATTTGAGCTCCCAAAGTGAAACACCTCACAGTTGTATGATTAAACTTGCCTTTAATTTCTCTGCCCATATCTGCAATTTATATCGTTTTCCTGCTGCATTCTTTGACAACCCTCTACATTTATCCACAACTGCCACTGAACTTTGTATCGTCTGCAAACTTATTAACTCACCAAATTAGATTTTAATCCATGTCACTTATATATATTTGTCCCGCAAACAGAAGGGTCCAGTGCAGATCCCTGTGGGAAAAAGACAGAAAATGAGGAAAATGCAGAATTCTTGAATAAATGAGGTTTCTTTCAATGACAAAACTATTCTGATGAATAATCTCTGAAGGTGTGATTTTTGTTTTGAAATTAACCCAATATTTTAATTCTCAGTTTACTGATCTTATTGAATATCTAGTACAAACTGCTGTGAAAATATGAATCGTTTTAAGTGTTTAGTTCCAACATTAATTATTCTTTAATTGTAATTTCAATTATCACACCATCATGAGAGTTGAATCTATTATTTCTTAGTGCCAGTATCATGATGAAATATTTACACTCGTTTCAGGTCAACACACCTGCAATCAAGCAAAGTTTTCTCTCACCCAACACTCATAGTAACTATCTCATTCTCTTTCATTTGAATTCTCATTTTAATTAAATGATCATTAATCAGTCTTATCAATTAAGAGATGACTAACTAGTTTTCACATCAATATTTCAGTTCTTTCCAACATATTGTACAATTACATTGCAGGAAGGGTTTCTCATCATTCTTAAATTTGTTATCACTATTTTTGTGTCTGATTTCCAGTATCCACAGTTTTTTGCGTCCTTGTATTAATTGTATTTCATTTCAATGCTAACATTTCTATATTTCTAATTATTACAATAAGAGCTAAGTATTTTTCATGTTAAACATTGTATTAATTTCACGTGTTTCTTGTGTATACAAACCAGAATTAACAAATGTTTGCTCTATTCTTTTACAATAAATCTTGAATTCTTAGAAATCACAATTTTGTGAAAATGAGGGAAATTATCTTTCGATTAATAGTCACATGAATGACTAATGCTTTACTTCCAAGTCATGAGCATTACAAAGCAGTTTAAATTTGAGTACATAAATGACTGCTTCAAACATATTTAATTACTTGATTATCATGAGATTTATATTTGTTAAGATCATTGTCGCTTCGTTCCAACATTTTATGAATTACTAATTCCTTTTATCAGTCCATTACACACTGGAATTGTCGAATACAACCCAGTCTGATTATCACAATAAATATTTGAGCAGTTTACCTGTGAGTAACCACAGTAAGTATGTGATTATAGTCCTGCCCTTCTTGCATAGGAACATTATGTAGGGCTCTGGTAATGTCTGTACTGAAAGACCAGGAGGTATGGATTCAATTCTAAACTTCAACAGAGATGTATCAAAGCACCTCAGAGTTGATTAGAAAATATCTAAGTGTCTACTGAATTGTTTTTCAATCCAACATTTTCTCAACTTGTATCCGTTGTTCATTGTAATGTTCACAATATCTTGAATTTATTTGCTTCCGTTCACTGACTAAACTATGAATGTTATTATGCTGCTTCTAAGTACCTCTCAACTTTTAATAACTTTGCAGTCATAAAGATTCTACAGTGTAAATTACATTAAGGTAAGGAGGAAAGATTTAAAAGGGATCTGAGGGGCAACTTTTTTCACAAAGTGTGTTTGGCTCACACGGAATGAGCTGTGAGAGGAAAGGCGTTGGCTGGTACAATTATAACATCTAAAAGACTTTTGGACAGTTACATGGATAGAAAACGTCCAGAAGGATATGGAACAAACACAGGAAAATGGGGCTAGTTTAGTTTAGGGAACCTGGCCGGGCTGCCTGAATGGCCTGTTTCCGTGCTGTACCAAGCTAGCATTGTACAATTCAAACTTGACTGCGATGGGTATAGGAGAGAACAAACGGGTGTTGATTCTATTTTGTGTCCATAAAAAAGTGACATGAATTTTAAATAATTTTGTCACAAGAAATAGTTCACTCTTATTGTGATCAGAAATACAATGATGTGAGCATTGAAGTCAAATATAATTAAAACAATTCAACTGTGTTTATATGGTTAAAATAAAAATTGATATTCACAATCATTGTGAGTTTGTACACTGCCATATCTTCACATTACTTCATGTACTGAGCCATTATTGCATTTACTGAGCATAAATATACCCCCGACTGAACGGAACAATAATTAGATGTTAGCAACACTTAGATTTTCAAAATCTATCAGTGCACCGTGAAGAAGGAGAAATTGATGTAATTTTATCCTGATCGATGATCCAACATTTGGGTCTGAATCAGGAAGAGAGTAAGGAGATAACCAAAGTGAATATCAGAGTGACCACAAGATACAGTCCATGACATTTGATAGAAAAAGGAATTTGCATAATTTCATGGTTATTGAACGTTAATAATTAATTCCCTCCGCAGCTACTGAAACAGTCCAAGTACAAGTACAACAAGATCTGGACAATATCCAGGTTTGGGCTGACAAGGGGCAAGTAACATACATCCCACACAAATGCAGGCAATGACCATCACGTATAAGAAATAATCTAACCACCATCCCTTGACATTCGCTGGTGTTGCCATCATTGAACACCCACGATCAACATCCTGGGAATAATCATTGATCAGAAACTGAATTGGTCTCAGCACATAAACACGGTGGCTACAAGAGTAATTCAACTGCTGTCTCCTGAAAGCCTGTCCAACATCTACCAGACACAACTCAGGAGTGTGATGGAATACTCCCCACTTGCCTGGATAGTGCTGCCCTAACAACACTCAAGAAACTTGATACCATACGAAACAAGCAGCCCGCTTGATTGGCACAGCATCCACAAGTATCCACCCCCCCCCCCCCCCCCCCCCCCCCCCCCCCCCCCCCACCACCACTGATGCTCCGTAGCAGCAGTGTATACTATCTACAAGATGCACTGCAGGAAATCACTAACCAGCACCTTTCAAACCCATGACCACTTCCATCGAGAAGGACAAGAGCAGCAGCTAGATGGAAAGACAACTATCTTCAAGTTCCCCGATAAGGTACTAATCACCCTGAATTGGAAATATATAGCTGTTCCTTCACTGTCGCTGGGTCAAAATCCTGGAAATCCCCACCCCAAGGTATTACATAGAACATAGAAAAATACAGCACAGTACAGGCCCTTCGGCCCTTGATGTTGCGCCGACCAAAGCCTACCTAACCTACACTCGCCCAATAACCTCCGTATGCTTATCCAATGCACGCTTAAATGACCATAAAGAGGGAGAGTCCACCACTGCTACTGGCAGGGCATTCCATGAACTCACAACCCGCTGAGTAAAGAATCTACCCCTAGCATCTGTCCTATACCTACCACCCTTAATTTAAAGCTGTGTCCCCTAGTAACAGCTGACTCCATTAGCGGAAAAGGTTCTCACTGTCAACCCTATCTAAACCCCTAATCATCTTGTACACCTCTATCAAATCTCCCTAAACCTTCTTTTCTCCAATGAGAACAGACCCAAGTGCCTCAGCCTTTCCTCACAGTTTTGTGCTGTATACCCACAGCAGGTAGAATGCAGCGGCTCAAGAAGACAGCTCACCACCAATTTCTCAAGGGCAACTAGGGAGGGCAATAAATGCTGGGCCCAGCCAGTGACACCCACATCACATCAAATAAATATTATTATAATGTCTGCAAGATCCACACAGCTCCACGCTGTCCTAGCTGCAATCTCTGCCCCTTATTGAAAAAGATAAAAGAATCTGACATTGCTCAACTTTCTCATCAAAACCAAGTACAGTATTCACCCCAGCCCTCTCTTATATGAACCAGCAGCATTTCCACCACCAACCGTAGATCCTCTTAAAATATTTTGTCAGTAACTTTTAATTAACTGGTTACTACAATTACAATGCAATCTGTACAAACAGATTAAATACCTTTTATGCAACAACAAATTTTCTAACAACTTTTCTCGATCTCTGTCATTCTTTTTAGTTAGATGAGGTAGGGAGGGATGGAAACACGACAGTGATGTAAGATATATGTAATACAGTGAGACAGGGAAGCTAGTATGGCTCATGTTGACTCTTAGACCCCACACAGTGAAGCAACACATTCACTGCATAATAAACATAACATAACATTTCAACCCCCCTCACACCCGGCGTGACAGAAATAAAATGTGGATCGGTTGGACAGGATAGGTTTGTTACAGTTAGAGTTTGGGAGAGTGAGGGGTGACATGACTGAAGTATCTAACATCCTGAATGGTTTGAAAAGGTGGATGTGGAAAGGATGTTTCCACTTGTGGGTCATTCCTGAACTAGAGGGAACTGCTTTAAAATTGGGTTCACCCTTTCAGGACAGCGATGATGATATTTGTTTCCCATCAGAGGGCTGTGCAAATTTGGAACTCTCTGCCCCAGAAGGTGGGCTCACTGAGTATTTTAAGACACAAGTTGATAGATTCTTGTTAAGGGACGTTGGCGGAAGATGGAATACAAATCACAAACAGATCAGGCCTGGTCTTATTGAATGGTGGAGCAGGCTCGAGGGGCTGAATGGTCACCTTCTGCTTCTCTCTCACATGATCCCAGGACTGAGAGCTTTGTATAAAATTCATTCACTGGGATGTAGGTGCCACTGGCTGTGGGCAGCATTATTCCCCAGAGGGCAAATAAGAGCCAACCACATTGCTGTGGGTCAGGAGTCACATGTAGGCCAGACCAGGTAAGGATGGCAGCTTCCTTCCCTAAAGGACATCAGTGACCAGATGGGTTTTTCCTGACAATGGAGAATAATTTCATCAATAGACTCATAATTCTAGATGATTATTAAATTCAAGTTCCACATCTGCCGTGGTGGGATTCGAATGAGGGACCCCAGAATATTCACTGGGTCTCTGCATTAACAGTTCAGCAATGATACCACAGGACTGTTCCCGAGCTACAAAGGGTGGGAACCAAAACCTTGATCAAACTGGGAGAATTAAGGAGTGTTGAAGGGAATGGGGGAAAAGAATGACCAAGTTTAGGTTCAAGGCAACTGAAACTAAAGCCACCAACAGGGAGGAGAATTAAAAAAGAAACTCTCACACAGCTGGAATTGGATAAGTGCAGATACCCCAGGGAGGTGCGGAATTACACAGGGAGGACAGGGTGAAGGCACGGGTAGGTTTAAAAGCAGTGAACCAAATTTTGAAAATATCTTTCTGAACATAATATGGATCAGGTTAAAACTGAGGTAGGTGTCTGACACAACTTGCTGCAAGGACACAGACAGTAGAATCTGAAGTGATCATGAGGTAATGGAGGTAGAATGGGGGAGACAAGCTGGGACTGTATTGGAGTAGTCATGGTGACAGGGAACAAATGCTGGATGCAGGGTTTCAGCAGCTGATGGACTGACGCTGAGGTGAGCCATCGGAAACTGAGCAAGTAACCACCATCTAATAGGACAGAGAAACTGATCCATCAGCCTGAAACTGACTGACCACGTGGCTGTCAGTGACTCCAACACAAGTGAATGGAAACATTGCTCAGAGCCTGTTTCTGTAACATTCTACACAACCAGGAAATAAAAAGCGAAGAATGAGCTGAAAACAAGGCCCTGCTCTGTTAGAGTCTAAACTATTCAATGTTCAGTTACTGAACATTATTGATTCACAGAATATTCTAACCTGCACAATCACAGTAAAAGGGGAAAGTAAACAACATTCTTGGTAAAGACATAATGAAACAACTGCTTGTATAAAACAGCTGAGAACAAAGGGGCTGAAACCTCCACAAACTGACAAACACAGATACCATCGGTTTATAGATAGACAATGAATTCTTCAGAAAAACACTTCCCTGCCGATGGTGTGAACTGCCACTTATTTCCTTTGAAAAGAGTCTCTGTTTCCCTCAGAAAAGCAGGTGTGTCGCGCACTTACAGACTGACTTACAGACAAAGGGAACCTGATCTGAGACTCGCAGGTTAATGAAGCTATTAGTGACAGCCCATTGCACACAACAAGAGCTTAGACCACAACAGATTCTAGTGAAACCAACAATGCAATGGAAAAGGTGAATTAGTCTTTATAATCATGCAGCCTCTCTCAATCAAATAATCCTAGTCAACTTCCAAACATTTTAAAACTATTAATACCAATGTATACATATTTATTTCCTTCCCTAATTTCCTCAAAAAATATATCTAATTATTGTCTTCAAAGTACATTTTAAATGGTCAATTCATAATCACAATTCATTTCCAATTATTCTTAGAGCCAAACAACTTGCAAACTAAAATAGTTTTCATGTCAATAATGACACTGGAAACTTTGTTATGTAGTTTAACCATATTTCCAAATATTGTTTTGGTTCATTATTGCAGTGAAGCTAAAATTAAAGTCTTATTTATTTTCTCTGATATCCTTCCATTACTTTATTCCCTAATAACAATGCCCATGGTGTAATGGGTGACAAGCATTAAAATAAAATCAAATTTTCATTGCAAGAACTGGTACAAATGATCACATATTATCCAGTTCATTCATTGTCGTTGATGTTAAGAGTTATTTTCCCTGTATGATCAAGTTAAATTCACTTAAATAATCACAGTACAATTCTCACCTCTATAGATCTGTAAAGTGAATGTCAAGTTATAAATATTTCAAGTAAAACCAAATTCACAATTTGTTCTGTTTTATTCCAGGAACGATGGAATGTGTTACATTATTATGAGAAACAGGAACAAGTGAAGGTGGTGGCCCTCAGACGTGAGGCCTTAAAGCCAAAGGGCCAGCTGGCAGTCACAGTGGGGGATGTACCTAGTGCCCCGCTCTCCTCAGAAGGCAGTGAGAATGGTGACACTGGGTAGAACAGGTTAGATGATGAAGCGCCCACGTATCGACAGAGGGGCGGCAATGGGTGGGATGACCCACCGCCCTGTAAATCCCAGAAGGCCGTGTCCATGGCACTGCTGGGCATCAAAGCTCAACGTGGCTAGACAGTAGGGAGCAACAAAAGGAACTGACAGAAACCAAACCTGAACCGTTTACCCGGCTGAATGACAGGTGTTGGTGAATGAACACCCAGCCTGATAGAGAAATGGTAATAATGGGCCTTATTGAGACAATATGGATGAAGCAGTTGAGGTACACAGTCTCACCGAAGATGGTGTCAGCCAAGATCTCTCAGGCCAAGATCTCCTGACGTGTACAGCAGAAACTGTCCCTGCAATGTGAGGGTGGGGGTGTGAGCCGGTACCCCCCCCCCCCACCCCAGTGGACAGCCGATCAGTACCTCCAGGCATTTACAGATATTACAGGGACACACTGGGGAGGAGACAGGCTGAATGGTCTAAAATAACCTTGGTGTCTCAGGGACCTAAGGGTAATATCGAGGATCATACAGAGAGGAAGCCTGAGGTGTGTAAGGACCACGGGGGATTACCAAACCCCAAACTGTGATGATGAAATAGGTTTGATGTGTTTAAAAGATGACATGGGACCCTATTTAACTGTAATTATAAACATGGGACTCCCAGTGGGAGATAATTCTAACCACCTTCTGAATTGGTCATGAGAGCTGAGGCAAACGCAGAAACACAGAGGAATAGCTTCAGTACAGGGAGGGGAACCAGACCCACAATGGTACAAGGGAAGCAGGAAATGGCACATAGCCAAGGAACGTAGGCAGAGAGAGGGAGGTAGATGTTCACATTGTGTGGCCTGTGTTCACGTAGGCACATGCATAGCTCATGAATATTTATTGATGCTGTGTTTGCTGTATTAATAAATATTAATACAGGAGCAGCTATATCAGTTACCGATATGGATTTGCTCCTACCCTCTCAATTACTAAAATGAGAGCAGTTGGAGAGGGAATCGAGGAAGCTGGATGAAATAAACCGATGCAGATCACCGATATGGCAAAATATATTCAGATATGGGAGTGTGAAACAGAGGAAGGGACCATTCTGGGAGTAGCCATTTTAGAACAGTTAGGAGCAACTAGTGATGTAGAACCCGAACTGTAATATGGGAACAACCTGGCCAGGCCCGGGACAGGAAGCAAAGGAGAGGCGACATCTCCAGGGTAGATACCTTGCAGGGAGACTGGAACAGTCAGAGAATCTGGGGAGTTATAGCTAGGACCCAAACAGCAGTCCGGGGAACTCAAACAGGAATGTGGGTTATTATCTGTAGATCCTGTAAAGATCGAGGGCCCTCTCACTCCCCACACACACAGGATCCCATTAAAGCTGGGGCTGAGGAGGCAATAATTATGACAGTGACAGATTGAGAGAAGCAGGGAACAGTCAGACCGACAGTATCCCAGACTAATTCACTGAATCCAGACGGCTCATCCCACCTCACTATTGATTATACCTCCCTCAGTAAATCCGCCACTAAAGAGTATCCTACAGTAGCAAACCACACCACTGTATTTAATGGATTGAAATCGCAACAGGATATAGTCTCAGCCCTTGATATTGTGAATTGGTTCTGGTCCATAATGGCAGAATAAGCTGGTGTTTACTATCAAAGGAAAACAGTACACCTGGATCCAGTTATCTCAGGGATCCCATAATATTCCAGTATATCCCGCCGACATATGGCTGATGAAGTTAGTCTATTTAATCTTACCAACACCTCATTACCTCAGTTGGTGAGAAAGAACATATCCAAATATTAAACATAGTATTGTGTCAGTTCAGGCAGGCCGGGCTTAAAATTAACCCACAGAGAGTGCAACTGGGAAGGTAAGTAGAGGCGTACCTGGGACATCATATCAGGGAGATCAAATCAGGAAGGCAGAGGGGATAATCCCATTGGAACAAAAGACCATGATTTTAAAACTATCCATCTGCACATCGCGAAGGGGTAAGGCAAACTTTAGATTGTTTAATTATTGGAGGCCTTTTGTGGAGGCCAGAATTGGCAGAACCATCACAAGCCCTGACAGAAGCACTGGCATTAGCCAGGGGTCAGGGAGTCAGCATATACACAGACAGTCAGCATGCCTTTGGTATTGTTCATGACCATGTGTTGGTCTGGGCTCGGTGAGGGTACATCACGTTGTCTGGGGGCCACATAGAGCATGAGGAACCCGTCAGAGAGTTAGTGGAAGCAGCTACCTTTCCCAGTGAAGCAGCAATAATAAAGATTAGAGCTCACAGGGAAGTAGAAACCCCACACCAACAGGGCAGTGAGTATGTGGATAAGGCAGGTAAAATACTGACTGAAACAGTGCAGACATTTGAGGAGATGGCAGTGGCAGGAGCTGCAGAAGTGAGAGAGGAAGGTTTAAAGATATTCCAGAAACAGTCCCACAACAGGAGAAAGAGGAATGGGAAAAGGGTGGGGCAGTAATAGGACAAGACAGAGTCTGGATGATCCAGCAGTGCCACCACACTGTAAAAGACAAACGTTATTAAAAACATATCATGGGTCAGCCCATATTGGGCAGGATACAATGCAATATCAGATGCTCCGCTACAGGGGGAGGCCTGGAACAGGGAGAGATACAGCAGCTTTTTGTTGAAGGGGTGTAGTTTTGTACACGCTATATGAGCCAGGGAAAGCAATCAGGATAAAATGGAGGCAGCAGCAGGGACGCAGGGGCCCATGGGAACAATTACAGATTTTACATACACCCCCATCCCAATCTCAGGGAAGGAAATCCTGCTGGGTCTTAATAAACCGGTTTACGCAGTGGGTGGAAGCATTCCCCTGCAGATTCTGGCCAAGGGACACATGTTACAGGGAACATAGTTAAACAGCTCTGTGGCCTGTTTGGTACTGAACAGAAATCCCATCTCCCATACCACCCCCAGAGCTCAGGTACAGCAGAAGGAATGAAGCAGACACTGAAAGCTAGTCTGACTAAGGCCCTCCCAGAGACAGGCAGAGATGGGTTAGAGTACTCCCCACCATCCTAATTAAATTGACATCAACCCCAGCAAAGGGAACAAGGCAGTCCCCCTTTGAATTAGTGACCGGACGGACTACGCAGGTGCCACAGGGTGTGGCAGTGGGAGTGCCCGAGATGTCCAATGGCAAGGATAGGGTCAAACAATTCTTGAATGAACTGGCAAAGCAACTGCATGAGCTGAGAGGGGAAGTTGCAGAGGGACAGCGAATCAGAAACTGGGAAAGGGAGCACAGAAATATCCGAGCTGACATTCCAAACCCAGGAGATCGGGTCGGGAGAAAATATTACCGGAAAGCATGAAGGAAACCCAGCCTTACTTGGCTGGGGAAGCCACAGAGTTCACGAGAGGGAACTCTCCCACCATGCTTAAGTAAGGAGCGCTAAATAAAGGTCACCGCGCTGCTAAACTCAGGCTCCTCTTTGATACTTCTCCCAGCAACAGTTGTGCAGGGACATGTTGCTGGCTGGAGGTCTGTGGCCAGTGCATCTGTTCCACAAGGATCAGAACTGGGACATCTGTTGTTTGCAACATATATCAGTGATTAGCAAGAAAATGTAAACAACTTAATTAGCAAGTTTGTAGATGGTACAATTGATGAAGCTGTGAACAGTGAAGAATGTTGTCAAAGGACACAGCAAGAAAGATCAGTTAGAAGGTTATACGGAGAAATTACAGATATATCTGATTTGGACAAATGTGTGGTGATGCATTTTGGGAGGCACATTGCAAGAGGAATGTATGCACTAAACGGAAGGGCCCTGAGCAGCATTGATATACAGAGGGATCTTCAGGTGCACGTTCACAGCTCCCTGAAAGTGGTGAAGGAGGTGGATGGCAGGCTTGCCTTCTTCTGTCAGGGGAGTGATTATAAAACTGTCATTAGGCCACCTTTGGGGTATTGTGTGCCGTTTTGATCACCACATAAGGAGGATGTGGAGGCTTTGGAGAGACTGAAAACAGGTTTACCAGGATGTTGTCTGGATTGGGAGAGGTTGGAAATTCTTGGATTGCTGTCACTAGAAAGTCAGTGGCTGCGGGGTGACCCAAGAGGCACAGAGTGAATAATCTGAATCTTTTTCCAAGGTGGAAACGACAAATTCTAGAGGCCATAGGTTTAAGGGGAGAGGGGGCACGTTTAAAGGAAATGAAAACCAAAACAACTGCAGATGCTGTAAACCAGAAACAAAAACATTTTTGTGAAAAGTTCGGCAGGTCTACCAGCATCTGTGAAGAGAAATCAGCGATAACGTTTCTGAGGAAGGGTGACCAGACCCGAATCATTAACTGATTTTTCTTCACAGATGCTGCATGACCTGCTGAGCATTTCCAACAACATCTGTGCAAGTTTAAAGACAGTTGTGTCAAGCAAGTTTCTTATGCAGAAGGTGGTCAGTGACTAGAATGTACTTGCCTGAGAGATGGTAAAAGCAGAAACAATCACAATGTTTAAGAGGCATTTGGGCAGACACATAAGCAGACATGGGTGGCAGGGATATGGATCATGTACAGGCAGATGGAATTAGTTTGGAATGGCATCATGATCCGCACAGACATAGTGGGCCGATTATTCCGGTGCTGTCCTGTTCTGTTTTCCGGGGGGTAGAATGTGTGGAGCGAGAGATAATATTTTGAGTGGAATATGTCTTCTTTAGAACACACAGTAAGTTGATGCATTTTGAGAGAAGCAATGTAGAAAGGGAATATATATTTGATTGGAACAGACACAGGGAGCAGGACAGCAGGATGGGGGACAATGTGTACAAATCATTTAAGGAGAGAGAACATAAAGTGTTTTGAGTAAACGTATAGGATACTGGGCTTCATTAATAGAGCGAATGATAACAAACTCATGGAAAAGATGCTGGCCATTGACAAAGCTCTAGTTAGGTCACAGTCAATCATTGCATCCAATTCTGGTCACCAGATTCCTGGTCAGGATGAGAAAGTTAAAATACCACAGAGGGGCCAGTTCCATACTTTGCTTTCTTTCAGGATGCATTGGCGACTCAAGGGTTAACCATTCTCCTGCCAAAGGACTTACTGCTGCATTGTAAGAGTACGAGGCCTGTACTCTTACAATACAGACAGAACACCTCAGTAGGGGGAGGCGGACTGTACCTTCGAAATAGAACGCATTGCAGCCACACATGTGGATTGCCCCGTAACCCCAGACAGAGGAATTTGCCCTTTCCAGACAAGACTGAGAGCCCTGGGCACAACCCTGTTAAACTGCCTCCCGCTCCCATTGTCTTACCTCCCCTCCATATTAGCATAGGTAAGTGAATCGCCCATTTACTGAAGGAAGAACCCTTCTGCCTTAATCTCTTCCCATCAACACATAATCATGAACAATACGATAATCAGTTTCTGTAATCCATTCACACTTTATCACAGGACATCGCCATTCATCAAGCTTTGTAAGGTCATAATTACCTGCTTTAAACTATGTAATGGCAATCGCCCATGTGACTGATATGTCTTTGTCTAATTCCTATTAAATATACTGTCTCTGTGGGTAAGGCAGAGATTCATGAAGAACAGTCTCTGCAAGTAGACACTCGGCTACTTTAGAGACATTTTGAAACTCCCGCCAGCTGTCCAATAATAAAACTACTGCTGTTGTGCAGAAAACTTGTCTCGTCTGGATTTGTGGAACAAATTAGACATCAATATTGAATGATATGAGTGATCTTCAGAGTGTGGAGTACAGACTTACTGGAGTGGTTCACTGATGAAGAAAATGCACTCAGTGAATTGATTTGAAGAAATTTGTATTTTCTTTGAATTAAACAAGTTGAATATATTTTTGATAGAGCTATATAAGATTATAACACACCTAGATATAGCAGACAAAAAATATCTGTATTCAATAGGTGATCGCACAAGAATTAAGATCAGATGTAAAGTTTTGATACAGCGGGAGATGAGCAAGTGTTTCTGCTGACTGTATTGGCTGGAAATATGCAGAACATGCTGCCTATTATGGTAGTGCAAGCAGAGAAGATGAATGATTGATAAAAACAATTAGATCAGATCCGAGGGAAATAAAATTGCAGAGTTTGGGGGACGTATGGGGAATGAGAATATTGGATTCTGCTACAGAGAGCCAGCTTGGATTTGATGGGCCTCTCTCTGTGCTATAATGCATTTTATGTGGACTTGCTTAACTTGCTCTGGTCACCGATTAAATTGTCATTGAGGTAAATCTGCTCAGTGTTCCTACTCAGTCTAACACAGGCTGTCCTTCCTCAGCAGGAGATAAAGTTTTACTGCCTTATACTGGGTTCTGGGAGGGGGGAGGGGAGGGGCGGTGGGTGGGGTGCGTAATGGTGTGTATAACAGTCTGCCAGCACTTATCTGAAATCAAAACACTAGTGCAGCCACACTAGGGACAGACTCTGGAAATGTGGGGAATGCCAGAAGGGAATTCTTTACCCATTCCCACCTGGAAACGGGCCAAACCAGTCAGACTGGGGAGAAGCTGTTCACCTGCTCTGTCTGTGTGTGTGTGTGTGTGTGTGGGGGGGGGGGGGGGGGGGGGGGGGGGGGGGGGGGAGGGGGGGGCAGAGGAGGGTAAGGGATTCACTCAGGCAGCCATCCTGCTGAGACACCAATGAATTTACTCATAAACACAACTTGAAGGACTTTTTTTTCTCTTTTCACACCAAGTAATGAACAATGGTATTGGCAGTCCTTCAAGTTATTTTGCGTATAGAGAACTTAGCTTTGGGAATGTTCACAGCATTGTGGAACATGTACACATTCACACTGGGTAGAGACTTTTATTTTCCTTTATTCATTCACAGGATGAGGGTATCGCTGGCCCGGCAGCATTTCCTGCCCATCCCTAATTGCCCAGAGGGCAGGTATGAATCAACCTCATTGCTGTTTATATTGATATTAATCAACACGAATGTCAGACTAAATTAATTATCATCAAACTCAAATCCATTTGATATTCATATATTTACAGTCAGTGTTCAATTCACCAAATGTAGCTGAAGATAATAATCTTCAAGTAATTCTAACAGAGAAGATACCTGAATACTTGTTCAGCAAATTAAAGCCTGTTGTGTTTAGATAGTAATAATTTTTAAAAAGTAACTTGAGAATAATGAAAGAAGTTGATTGTTGGGTAACTGATAATCTTGTTTTAATCTGAAGTTAATTTAGGATTAGTTAACAAATGGTAGGGAATCCCAGCCCCATGGAGTGCACATCCAGTTCCATGTGGGAAAACCAGAACACTTCTTGTATCAGCGACAACCACAAGAACACGGAGGTGACACTGGAAATGTCAGGAACACAAGTTAATCCATGATTAAGGTACTGCACTCACTCCGAGTCCCCACGTTGATGTGTTCTCACCAGAGAGGGTACAGAGGAGATTGATCAGAATGTTTCCATGATTGGAGAATGTCTGCTCTGAGGAAAGGTTGGATAAGTTGGGGATGTTTTCAGAGGAGGATGAGCGGAGATTTAATTGAAGTGATAAGATGCTGAGGAATCCAGATCGAGTGACTAGGAAGGAGCTATTCATTAACAGAGAGGTCAGAAACTGGAGGTTTTAGATTGAAACTAATTCTCAGAAAGAAGGGGAGTGGATGGTGGGGGGCAGGAACTCACTGATGGGCTTGTAAAGGCAGTAGCCAGCATCACATTAGAATAAAAGGACATGGATGTAACTGAAACGCTGGAACATGCAGGGCTATGGACTAAAGTCTGCAGAATGGAATCATTGCGATTTATTTGACACTTCTCCAGAATATTAAACTCAAGTAAATTTGTCAGTAAGTTACAGCACAGATTGAGGCCACTTTGTCCATCCTGTATGTGTTGGCTGTAATAGAACGATCCAGGTTTTACAGCGTTCTGTACTCACCAATGACAGCAACAATTTCAGACTGTGTACTCTGCCCTCTATGTGATTATGATCTGTTTTTTCAATGTATTTCTTTGGCAGCTGCTCACCTTGCTTCCTTGTTTCTTTCCCAGCCCTAACTCCATTCCCCGTGGCCTTGAGGGATTACATTTCTGCTGCTTAATCTCTCCGGTCTTCCCCCGAGTGACAGACTGTCCTTTTGTCCTTGTCTCACCCCCACCTTGCTCACAACCTGTTACATTTCTGATGGTTCCCAGACCTCTGTAACTTTCACTGCGCCCCTGGGTCAATGGCACGAGTTTTGAATTTTCTTCCTCATGAGATAATCAGAAATCTTTCCGGTTGCAGTTGCCCCCAGATTTTATTTTGGAAAAAAAAAGAGCATTTGTGTCAGAGTCAAGTGTTTGTGAGCCTTCATCCACAATCCTGAGCACTTAGACATAATACGTGACCCTCCCACAGATGTGCAGGTTTGCTGGATTGGCCATGCTAACACGGCCTGTAGTGTGTAGGTTAGGTGGGTTGGGCTAACCATGGAAAATGTGGGGTTATGGAGGTAGGGTCATTGCAGACTCGATGGACCGAATAGTTTCTTTGTGCGCCTCAGGGATTCTGTGATTCTAACTAGTTGTGATTATCGACACGTTTTCCTCATGCCAGGTTCATTCAGCTCAGGTACACACACTGCCTTTGTGTTTCTGTTGGTTCTCACTCAATCCTTTCCTTCTGTTTTACAGCAATTTCACACTGTATGTGAGGGTGGGAATGAATTTGTCAATACAAATACTCCAACCGAAACCCGCACAGGTCAGGACCTGTTTCTGCTGCTGATGTCGCTCACAGGGAACAGGAAAATAAAGGTTCAGTCATACATCGTACAAGGACACAGAGGTTACAATCACCAGGAACGGGTACACAGCTTAAACCTCTTTTCTCAAGAAATAAAGGACGCTGGAGAGACTGCCTGGTACAAGTAGGAAGCTTTGTGTCTGTATTTTCAGAGATTTGAGGTTGAAATCATTGGATTTGATTCATGTTTCATTGCCCCAGGTCATCAAAGGTGCGATCTAAATGTGCAGCTTTCTTTCTGTCTTTTTGTCTGAGTTAACAATCTGAACCATCTCCTGGGCAGTTAGAATGGATGACAAATGCTGCCCCAGCAAGTGATGCCGTGATCCCATGAACAAACAAAACAATCCAATCGCTGTGGTTAGTTGTGAACTCGCTGGTGTTATTGGAATGTTTATGGGGTAAAGGGAGAAGAATGGCATTCAGTGAGGTGATCCTTTGGAGAGCTGATCAGCCAATCAGCCTCCTTTTGTACAGTAACAATTCTGTGAATAATTAATTCTGAGCCCTCTAAGGAAATATCAGAGCAGGGTTTGTAAAGAGGTCAGATTGAATGAGTGTCTCGGTGAACACAAGTGAGACACAGGTACAGAGAGGCTTTGGATGGATTAAATTAAATTTGATACATTTGCACCGGCATCAACATTACAGCAGTGAAAAATGGGAGTGATTGAGAGAGTGGAATTAGAGCAGCAAATAAATCTTCAACATTTATGTAGCTAAAGGGGATGCTGGGTAAAGATACTGTAGTTAGTGCTTATTTTATTCCAGGCACACCCGCCTAGGAGCACATCCTTCTTGTATCTATCCTGTCGAGCTCTTGACGATTTTGTTCATTTGAAGTGTTTCATGTTTAGATACTTCAGAGAAGACAGCTTCAAGCTCCTCAATCTCTCCTACCAGGGCAATGCTGCTGTTAGAATTCAATTCACTGGGGCATGTAACTGGCTGCTTCATGGACTGGAACTGGCAATTGAGACTGAAAGGTAACTGAGTGGTGAGCACTGCTGCCACACAGCGTCAGGGACCCAGGTTTGATTTCAGCCATATGCGAATGTGTGGAGTTTACACGTTCTCACCATGTCTGCGTAGGTTTCCTAGGGTGCTCGAGCTTCCTCCCACAGTCCAAAGATGTATAGGTTAGGTGTATTGCCTATGCTAAATTGCCCACAGTGTCCATGTATGTGCCGGTTAGGCCATTAACCATGGGAAATGCAGGGTTACAGGGACAGGGTGGGTCTGAATGGGATGCTCATCATAGGTTGGTGTGGACTCGATGGATGAATACCCTGTTTCTGCACTGTAGGGAATCTATTCTATTCTCATGAAGAAGGATGTACTTGTCTCAATGTGTTGCAAATTTGTGGCATTCCCTCTTCAAAATGCGGTGGATGCCAGGACAATGAGCAGATTTAATGAAGAGATACAGATGTTGAATTTGCAATGAGATGAAGGGTGAGAGAGAGCAGGCGGGAAAACCCAGCTGAGACCGAGGTGAGCTCAATCATCACCGTATTAAATGGTGGAGCTGGTTCGAAGGACTGCATTGCCTCTCCTGTGCCCAGTGCTCATCTTCTTATGGTAATAACTGGAAAGCTGAATCCAAAACTCACCACCTTCACCAAAAGAGATTTTGGAAAAAGCAGGCTAGTCAGGTGGATTAGCGTTCCAAACTTAGATAGTGAGGAAGCGTGTAGGAGATATGATTTTGCAATTTTAAACTGAGGGGAGACAGTGATTTATGGTTTTAGACTGTGAGGACATTCACACCGTCCAGAATACTCTGTTGTGAACATCCATCCTATACTTTAATACGACAATGTAACACAAAACACCCAGGAAACTTCGCCTCACCTCGTAATTTGGTAAAAGACTTCTGATAAATCTGGTTGAACTTAGAACACAGCTGGAAAGCTGGAAGATTAAATCCAATCCCAAGATCGAGTGCTTAAACAAAGGAGACTACAATAGGATGAGGCAGGAGTTGGCTAATGTAGACTGGAAGCAAAGACTTTACCGTGGGAAAGTTGACGGACAACGGGGGAATTTTTCGAAGTGCTCAGCAAAAGTATATATCAGTGAAAAGGAAGGACTGTAGGAAAAAGGAGTAATCTGCCATGGGTGGCTCAGGAAATAAGGGAGTCTATCAAATTGTAATAGAAGGCATACAAATTGGCAAAGACTACGGAGAAACTAGGAGATTAGAGAAACTTTAAAGATCAACAGAAAGCTAGATGGGATTGGGGGAGAAAAGTGATGAGTAGCTGTCCCCAGGGCCGGAATAGCAGTTTACACTGCTAGAGGGGAACCTATTGTGTGGGGAACATATGGTCTCTGTAATTGTTGAAGGACTTTCTGGGGAAGGTGGGACCTCTATAAAAAGGATGGTCTACACTTGAACCTGAGGGGCACCAGTATCCTTGGGGGGAGGTTTGCTAGTGCTCTTTGGGAGGGTTTAAACTAACTCCGCGGGGCATGGGAACCAGGACTGTAGCTTTAGGGTACAGGACCTTGAGTGTAGGGAGGTTAGGAATAATGCAGCGATCTCTAAGGAGGGTGCCTGTAACCAGAAAGGTGGATTGAAGTGTGTATACTTCAATGCCAGAAGTATAAGGAATAAGGTAGGTGAACTTGCAGCGTGGGTTGGTACCTGGGACTTCGATGTTGTGGCCATTACAGAGACGTGGGTAGAACAGGGACAAGAATGGCTGTTGCACGTTCCAGGGTTCAAATGTTTTAGTAGGATCAGACATGGGGGTAAAAAGGGGGAGGCGTGGCATTACTTGTCAAAGACAGTATCACAGCAGTGGAATGGACGATGGAAGAGGACTTGCCATCTGAGGTAGTTTGGGCTGAGGTTAGAAATAGGAAAGGTGAGGTCACCCTGTTAGGTGTTTTCTACAGGCCTCCTAATAGTCCTAGAGAAGTAGAGGATAATATTGCGAGGATGATTCAGGAAAAGAGTGAAGGTAGCAGGGTGGTTGTTATGGGGGACTTTAACTTCCCAGATATTGACTGGGAGAGCTATAGCTCGAGTTCATTAGATGGGTCGGTGTTTGTACAATGTGTGCAGGAGGGTTTCCTGACACAATATGTCGACAGGCCAACAAGAGGGGAGGCTATATTGGATTTGGTTCTAGGTAATGAACCAGGCCAGGTGTTAGACTTGGAGGTAGGTGAGCACTTCGGGGACAGTGACCACAACTCGGTGACTTTTACTTTAGTGATGGAGAGGGATAATCGTGTGCCGCAGGGCAAGAGCTATAGCTGGGGGCAGGGAAATTATGATGCAGTGAGGCATGACTTAGGATGTGTGGATTGGAAAAACAGGCTTCAAGAGAAGAACACTAATGAGATGTGGGGAGTGTTCAAGGAGCAGCTACTGCGTGTCCTCGATAGGTATGTACCAGTCAGGCATGGTGTAAAGGGCCTTGTGAGGCAGCCGTGGTTTAGTAAGGAATTGGAGTCCCTTGTGAAAGGGAAGAAGGCGGCATATGTAAAGATGAGGCGTGAAGGTTCAGTAGGGGCGATTGAGAGTTATAAGGTAGCCAGGAAGGAGCTAAAGAGGGAGCTAAGAGAAGCGAGAAGGGGACATGAAAAGTCTTTAGCTGGTAGGATTAGGGAAAACCCAAAGGCTTTCTATAGGTATGTCAAGAATAAAAGGATGACTAGGGTAGGTATCGGTCCAGTCAAGGATAGTAGTGGGAAGTTGTGTGTGGAGGCGGAGGAGATTGGAGAGACATTAAATCAGTACTTTTCATCGTATTCACTCAGGAACAGGACACTGTTGCTGATGTGAATATGGAATCACAAATAATTAGAATGGATGCCCTGGAAATATGCAGGGAAGAGGTTTTGGGAATATTGGAAAGGATGAATATAGATAAGTCTCCTGGGCCTGATGGCATTTACCCCAGGATCCTATGGGAAGCTAGGGAGGAGATAGCAGAGCCATTGGCCTGGATTTTTATGTCGTCGTTGTCAACAGGAATAGTACCAGAGGACTGGAGGATAGCGAATGTGGTCCCATTGTTCAAGAAAGGGAGTAGGGATAGCCCTAGCAACTATAGGCCAGTGAGTCTGACTTCAGTGGTGGGCAAAGTCTTAGAGAGAATGGTAAGGGATAAGATTTATGAACATCTGGGTAGGAATAACGTGATCAGGGATAGCCAGCATGGTTTTGTGAAGGGCAGGTCGTGCCTCACAAACCTTATTGAGTTCTTTGAGAAGGTGACCAAGGAAGTGGATGAGGGTAAAGCAGTAGATGTTGTGTATATGGATTTTAGTAAGGCGTTCGATAAGGTTCCCCATGGTAGGCTAATGCTAAAACTTCGGAGGTATGGCATTGAGGATACATTAGAGGTTTGGATTAGGAATTGGCTGGCTGGAAGGAGACAGAGGGTAGTAGTTGATGGATTATGTTCATCTTGGAGCGCAGTTACTAGCGGTGTACCACAAGGATCTGTTTTGGGACCATTGCTTTTTGTTATCTTTATAAATGATCTAGAGGAAGGACTTGAAAGCTGGGTAAGCAAGTTTGCGGATGACACAAAAGTCGGTGGAGTTGTGGATAGTGAGGAAGGAAGTGGTAGGTTACAGCGGGATATAGATAAGTTGCAGAGCTGGGCGGAAATGTGGCAAATGGAATTCAATGTAGCTCAGTGCGAAGTCGTTCACTTTGGTAGGAATAACAAGATGATGGATTACTGGGCTAATGGTAGGCTACTTGGTAGTGTGGATGAGCAGAGGGATCTTGGTGTCCATGTACACAGATCTCTGAAAGTTGCCACCCAGGTAAATAGTGCTGTGAGGAAGGCATATGGTGTACTGGGCTTTATTGGCAGAGGAATTGAGTTCCGGAGTCCTGAGGTCATGTTGCAGTTGTATAAGACTCTGGTGCGGCCTCATCTGGAGTATTGTGTGCAGTTTTGGTCGCCATACTATAGGAAGGATGTGGAAGCTTTAGAACGAGTGCAGAGGAGGTTTACCAGGATGTTGCCTGGAATGGTAGGAAAATCTTATGAGGAAAGGCTGAGGCACTTGGGGCTGTTCTCATTGGAGAAGAGAAGGTTTAGGGGAGATCTGATAGAAGTGTATAAGATGATTAGGGGTTTAGATAGGGTAGATACTAAGAACCTTTTACCGCTAATGGAGTCAGGTGTTACTAGGGGACATAGCTTTAAATTAAGGGGTGGTAGGTATAGGACAGATGTTAGGGGTAGATTCTTCACACAGCGGGTTGTGAGTTCATGGAATGCCCTGCCCGTATCAGTGGTGAACTCTCCTTCTTTATGGTCATTTAAGCGGGCATTGGATAGGCATTTGGAAGTTATTGGGCTAGTATAGGTTAGGTAGGATTCGGTCGGCGCAACATCGAGGGCCGAAGGGCCTGTACTGCGCTGTATCCTTCTATGTTCTATGTTCTATATGACTTAACTGTTACCATAGAGATAATCCTGATCAAGTTACAAATCACAGCACACTCCAAAAGCTTGTACTTCCAAATATAACCTAGTGTTGTGTGATTTAGAAGTTTGTCCACCCCACCCCAACACCGGCTCCTCCATATCAGAATCCTGATAGACAGCCCCACTGAAACTGAAGTGCCTGTCAGATACTTGAGGGAGCCACAGGGGTGTATGTTTTAACCACAAAGTGCGAAACTGAACTAGACTTTCTAACTGACTGTTGCCATGGAGATAATACTGAGAGAGACTCTCTATTCAAAGTCCCAAACCACAAAAGGTATAAAGAATGGGTGCTTTACATCGGACCGATGGGGAGTTACCTGATGCTGCTTGGAGGTGTTCTGCATGTACACTATCCAGGTAACTGCCATATCTCATCAATAAAGACTCAAAGAAGACCTCTCAGAGTTCTGTACCAAGTTATTCTTATCCAGCAGGGTTTAGGAATGAGTACACCGCAGTCAGTCTTCACAGTGGAGGATACGAAGAACATGCCAGTAATTGATAAGGAGACTGAGGAAGGTGAGGACCATGAAACAACGATTATCACCAAAGCATTAGAGCTGGGCAAGCTAATGGAGCTAAAGCTAGATAAGTCTCTTTGCCCTGATGGAATACATCCCAGGGTGCTACCAGAGATAGCCGGAGAAATAGTAAATATACTTGGAGTCAGGGTCCTACAGCAGAGACAGGCCCTTTGGTCCAACTGGCCCACGCCGACCAGAACGTCCATCCACACTAACCCCATTTCCCTGCACTTGGCCCACCTGCTTCTGACCCTTTCCTATCCACGTATTTGTCCAAATGTCTTTTACCTGTTGTTAATGTACCCGCCTCAACCACTTCCACTGGCAGCTCAGTCCATATACATACCACCCTCTGTGTAAAACAGTTGCCCCTCAGCTTCTCTTTTATTCTTTCCCCTCTAACCTTCAACTGATGTCCTCCAGTCCTTGATTCCCTGGGAAAAAGACTGAATGCATTCACCTTACCCATGCCCCTCATGGTCTTACACACTTCTAGAACAGTACCCACTCAGTTTCCTCTGCTCTAAACAAAAAAATCCTCGCTTGCCCAACCTCTCCCTATAACTCAGGCCCCTGAGCCCTGACAACATCCTTGTAAATTGTTCTGCACTTTTTACAGTTTAATAACTGAAACCTACACTGCATTCATCATATTTACAGTGTTTCCCCACGGCGCTGGAACCGACGTGACAGCGCCAATGGATTACAATCCATGATCGAGAATGAACTCCTTTACAACAATCCCATTTTCATAGTGTTTCCCATGGTGCAGGTATCCTTGTCTCTTTCTGGTTGCATGGTTAATTAAAGACTTGTCTTTCTACAAAGCAAAGCTGTGGCTTAATTTTTCCTGGGAAACATGCCATGATTTTTCAGACTTCTAAAAACAAACAAACTCTTTCTCCACAGTCACCACCCTAACATGGACTTGGCTGTGTCTCAGTAGTTTTTCCAGTCACACTGAGATTTGAAATATTCGCCCACGGACAGAATACACACCTTTCCTTCCACATGAAAAGGCCAATGAATATTCAGATTGGCACGGATCAAGTAACTATCAGATCTGAACATGAAGTTCAATTTGAATTTCTCATCCACAAATCCACCCTTTCAGTATCCTACAACTGAGAAAACAACTCACCATATTAATACAGGATGGATCTTTATAAGATAATTATAGTATTAAATTGTAGTTTCATGTTTCCCAAAGTTTTAACTCTCAATCTAACAATTTCTTTCTTCTGTGAACTGAAATCCAAACCAACCTCCTCACTCCTTTCCTCCACACCTGGTTCTCACACACTCTGTCCTCTCTTTGAATTCAGTTTCCTAGCTCTTGTCTGCGGACTAAGAACCAAACCAATGAGTCTGATTCTGAGTCCACCAGGGGCGGGGGGATGTGGGGAGAGTTGTTGGTGAATCCTCTGATGACAACCACCCTGCATACACTGCTTCCTGCACACTCTGGCCAAAACCCGTCTTACTAAAATGAACCAAATTAGAACTCGAATTGCAGGTCCATCTTTGTCACTTTCCACAAAAACCCTGAATCTTCACAAAAAAAGAGTTCTGATAACTTTCTGCAAAATGCTGCCCCACTGATAGTCTGATCACATGGCAGGGTACCAGGAAACGGGCCATTCCCCTGGGTCCTGCTCCGGAAGATGCCAATGACAGATTAATCCGATACACCCAGAGCCTCCTTCCCAGGCACTGACCCGTACTGTGCATACTCCCACAATTGGCCAGCACTGAGCCCATACACTGGTCTCCTCTCCTACAGCACGTGCTCCCGATCATACAGGAGTCCGGGTGATTGACAGCAGCTGCTGCCCAATATATCAGAATCCCTACAGTATGGAAACTGGTCCTTCGGCCAAACAAGTCCATACCGACCCTCCAAACAGTAACTTGCACAGACCCATTCCCCTACCCTAAATTTACCCCTGACTAATGTAACTAATATTATGGGCAATTTAAAATGGCCAATTCACCTGTCCTGCACATCTTTGGGATTGTGGGCAGAAACCGGAACACCCGGAGGAAACCCGCTTAGACACGGGGAGAATGCACAAATTCCAGGTTTGGCTGGAATCAAAACCGGGTACCTGGTGCTGTGAGGCAGCAATGCTAATCATTGAGCCGTCTCTATGGACGGGAAGGGGCGGAGCTGGAGAGCTGGGGTAATGAGATTGTAAACAATGAATGAATGTGCAGGACACTGGGGGATGGACAGGTCAGTGAGGGACAGGAGCAGTGCAGCAGCAGGAGGGGATCCTGGACAAACTGAGCAATGGGAGAGTCTGACAGGAGAGAAACTACAGGAAGGTTCTGTTTAGAGGGTGAGGCAGGGACAGCTGGGAGACAGTATGGCCTGGTGGCTTGGGCAGGTTTTCTAATCAGCCTCTTCAAAGATGCTGTTCCTCAACTCTGAGCCCGATCCTCCTGGTCCAGAGGTAAGGACACTGCCACCATTTCCTGGTGGGCAAGGGATACGGGGACCGCCTTTCAAAAAGGAACTCAATTGTGTTGGTGACATTAACAAGACTCCATACACAGTCACTGACAAAATGCTGGCATACTTGAACTTCATCCCGAATATTAACACCTATAACTGGGTAACGCAGACCCCGATGTACAGAGTTAAATCCTGGATATTAATAACAGCTTTGTGCATGGGAAATCATGTCTCATGAATCTGACTCAGTTTTTTTGAAGAAGTAACAAAGAGGATTGCTGAGGTCAGAGCATGGACATGATCTACATGGACTTCAGTAAGGCGTTCGACACGGTTCCTCACGGGAGACTGGTCAGCAAGGTTAGATCGTATGGAGTACAGAACTGGACCAAAAGTAGAAGGCAGAGGGTGCTTTTCAGGCTGGAGGCCTGTGACCAGTGGAGTGTCACAAGGATCGGTGCTGGATCCACTACTTTTCGCCATTTATATCCATGATTTGGATGTGAACATAAGTATTGTAAGTAAGTTTGCCGATGACACCAAAATGGGAGGTGTGGTAGACAGGGAAAAAGATTACCTCAGAGTGCAAGGGGATCTAGATCAGATGGGTGATGTGCTGAGGAGTTCAGTTTAGAAAAATGTGAGGTGCTGCATTTTGGAAAAGCAAACTTTAGCAGGCCTTTACAGTTAATAGTAAGTTCCTGGGGAGTGCTGCTAAACAAAGAGCCCTTGGGAGTGCAGGTTCATAGTTCCTTGACAGTAGAGTAGCAAGTGAATCGAATAGTGAAGGCGGCGGTTGGCCGGCTTGTCTTTATTGGTCAGAGCATTGAGTATAGGGGTTGGGAGGTCATATTGCGGCTGTACTGGACATTGATTCGGCAACTTTTGCAATATTCCATCGAATTCTGTTCTCCTTCCTATCATGTTTAAGAACATCCATCTGAAAGAGGTCAGAAAAGAAGTATAGCATGTTGCCAGGGTTGGATAGGCTGTTTTCTCTGGAGCTTCAGAGGCTAGACAGTGATCTAAAAGAGATTTTAAAAATCAGGCCGGGCATGGATAGGGTAAATAGACAAGATATTTTCCCTCCAGTGGGGGAGTACAGAACTAGGGGTTTGGGAGGGAGGGTAGGCAGACAGGGAGTGGGTGGATTGACAGGGGTGGGACAGCAATGGGTAGGGAAAGAGAGGGGGGATAGAGAGGGGTGGCACAGAAACAGGTGGGGACAGAAAGTAGGATTAGAGAGGAGGGGAACAGAGGGGGCGACTGATGGTGGGGGGGGGGGGAGAGAGAGAGACGCGGTGGGCGACTGACAGGAGGGGGCAACCGACGGGGGGGGTGCGACCGACAGGGTGGGGGGCGCAACCAACAGGAGAGGGGGGAACGACCGACAGGAGAGGGGCAACCTACTGGAGGGGGCAAACGACAGAGGGGAGGGACAGACCGAGGGGGCGACAGATGGGGGATCAGACCGACAGAGGGGAGGACGACCCATGAGGGGGTGGGGCGACGACAAAGACGGGGGAAACAGACAGAGCGGGGGGTGGGGGGAGACGGGGAGGAAGATGGAGAGTTATTTTATAGATCTACAACTCAACCCTGTTTGTGTTTTGTCCTCCTCACCTTAATTCCCTCTGAAGGGCTCAGAACAACTGCATAGTTCCTGGAAAGTTTCAGGGAGATCAGGTGCTGAACATGGAATTTGGGACACTAACATTGAATGGAATGTGCTGGTCAATAAATGGACTCTGGTACGACTCCACTGTCTGTGTGGTGTTTGCACATTCTCCCTGTGTGTCTGCGTGGGCTTCCTCTGGGTGCTCTTAATTTCCTCCCACAAATCCAAAGACATGCAGGTTAGGTGGATTAGCTTTGGGTAATGGTAGGTTACAGAGTTAGGGTGGAATGCTGTTCCGATGGTTGGTATGGTCTCATGGGGCGAAAGGCCTGCTTCCACACTGCAGGGATTCTGTCACTGAGTATAGGGGTTAGGAGGTCACATTGTGGCTGAGTAGGGCATTGGTCAGGCCAGTGTTAGAATACTGCATTCAATTGTAGTCTCCCTGATTTCAGAAAGATGTTACCAGTATATGACTCAACCTCTTAATGGCAAGTTCTTGGGAAGTGTTGACAAACAAACAGACCGTGCAGTGTAGGTTAATAGTTCCTTGAAAGTGTAGTTGAAGGGAGACAGGTCGGTGAAGATGGTGTGCGGTATGCTAGCTGTTATTGGGCAGTGCATTGAGTACAGGAGCTGGGAGATCATGTTTCGGTTGTACAGTTTATTGGCTTGGCCACTTTTGGAATGCCCGCTGCTTTCAATTCCAGTCTCCCTGCTATAGGAAAGATGTTGGGAAACTTGAAAGAGTTCAGAAAAGATTTACAAGGGTGTTGCCAGATTGGAACATTTGAACCATAGGGAGAGTGTGAATAAGCTGAGGCTATTTCCCTGCAGCACTGGACACGTTAGGTGGCTTTAATCGAACTTTATCAAATTATGAGGATCAATGATAGGGTGACTAGTCATGGTTTCTTTTTTCCCAGGGTAGGGGAATCCAAACGAAAACGTAAATCTTTTTTCCAAGGTGGAAATGACAAATTCTAGAGCCACACATTTAAGAGGGAGCAAGTTTAAAGGCTATGAAAACCGGAACAACTGCAGATGTTGTAAACCAGGAAGAGAAACAGAAGCTTCTGGAAACGCTCAGCAGGTCTAGCAGCATCTGTGAAGAGAAATCAGCGATAACCTTTCTGAGGGGGACCAGACCTGAAACTTTAACTGATTTTTTTCACAGATGCTGCATGACCTGCTGAGCATTTCCAACAATATCTGTAAAGTCAGACAAGTGTCTTGTGCAGAAGGTGGTCAGTGACTAGAATGTATTCTCTTGGGAGATGGGAAAAGCAGAAACAATCACAGTTTAAGAGGCATTCGGACAGACACATAAGCAGGCATAGGTTATCAGGGATATGGATCATGTTACAAGCAGATGGAATTAGTTTGGGATGGTATTATGATCTGCACAGACACGATGGGCTGATTACTCTGGTGCTGTAACTGTTATGTTTTCCAGGGGTTAGAATGTTTTTTGAAGTAACAAAAATGATTGATGAGGGCAGACTGGTCGACATGATCAACGTGGACTTTAGTAAGGCATTCGGCAAGCTTTCTCATGGAGACTGGTTAGCAAGGTTAGGTCTCATGGAATAAAGCAGAAACCAGCTATTTGAGTACAGAACTGGCTCAAAAGTAGAAGACAGAGAGTGGTGGCGGAGGGATGCTTTTCAGACAGGAGGCCTGTGGAGTGTCACAAGGATTGGTGCTGTATCTATTATTTTCCGTCATTTATATCAATGATTTGGATGTAAACACAGGAGGTATTAGTAATTTTGCAGATGACGCCAAAATTGGAGGTTTAGTGGACAGTGAAAAAGATGACCAAGGCTGCAATGTTTCCTGCAGGTGTCACCATTTCAGATGCTGCCCGACCTGCTGGGGATCTCCAGCACTTCTTGGGTTTGTTGCAGATTCCCACCATTTTGCTGAAGCACTGGAGACAGAGAGCTGTACAGCTCCAGATTTTGTTGACTCTGATTCCTGGGATGTCAGGACTGATGGATGAAGAGGGACTCAATCCTCGTTTAATCCTCCTTTCCTTTGGTTTTCGGAGCCGCTGACTACATCACTAATATTCTACCTCCCACTCTCTGTCCTGAATCTGACCCATCTAACCTGACACTTTAGCTCCCACCCCCCTGCCAGACTAGTTAATACCTCACCAATGGAACTGGCAATAGCGCCCCCCCCCCCCAGGAGATTTGACCCAGCTCTGCCCAGGGGTAACCGGTCAGGCTGGTACAGTTCCCACCTAACCCAGAAACGCTCCCAATGCCTGAAGAATCTAAACCCTTCCATGGTACACCATTTCTCCAGCCACACATCCAGCTGATCTACCCTCTTATTCCTGCTCTCACTAGCACATGGCACTGGGAGCAAGTCTGACATCATTTCATTTCAGGAGCTGCATTATAATGTGTCCCTGCTCTCCCAATATCCAGCTTTCAAACACTCATCCCTTTGTTTCATGCTGTCGTTGGTATTGATGTGTTCTCCAACCACGGGCTGTTTACCCTCCAGCTCCAGAATGTCCTGTAGCTGCACCATGATATCGCGGATCCTATCACCAGGGAGATAACATACCATCCTGGATTCATGGCTGTGGCCATAGAAGTGCCTGTCTGTATCACTGACTATTGAATCCCCTGTCACTATCTTTCTTCCCGTTCTGGGCAGCAGAGCTATCTACGGTGTCATGAAATTGGCTGTTGCTGATTGCCTCTGAGACCAACACATACGCACACACCCACACGAATCCCAAGCGGTATACAGTATCTGTTTGGGAAGGGAATAACCACTGGGAACTCCTGCACTTCCTTCCTGAGCCTTTTACTTGATCTGATGGTCCCCCATTCCCTTTCTGCCTGTGTAACCCTCACCTGCAGTGTGACTAACTCACTGAACATGCTGTCCATAACATTCTCAGTATTGCAGATGCTCCACAGTGAGTCCACTCACAGCTCCAGGTCTGAAAAGCAGTTTCCCAGTAGCTGCTGATGGGCACATTTCCTGCACACATAGCCCGTCAGGGACACTGGAAACATCCCTAATTTTCCCACATTGTACAAGAGGAGCACACCATGGGTCTGAGGGCTCCGGTCACACAGGCTCTCTAGATTCAGCTAGTTACTCCCATTTAGAGAATTTAAATGAGCGAGCAATCTTCCTACCCTTCAAACATTGTAATCAAAATCCCGTATTCTTTACTTAAGTTGATACGTTATACCTTAAAAACTGTTACAAAATTTCCACAGGTATCGCTTACAAACTGGCTGTTCCCTTTGGGACCATGTGAATTTCTGAATGGGCTGAAACAAAACGGAGTTTCAGCTTCACATTCTCCCTGTCCCACCTCGCTCTGTTTACACCCAACTCCAAAATACTCATTGAGCCAAGCAGCCCTCACAGTGCAGCCCTGTCATTTTCATTGTCTGCTCACCCCTACACTGCCCTCAGCCTCCTGTACTGTTCCAATACATCTCAATGGGAGCTCAGGAAAAGCATCTCATCTTTCAATTCAATCCTTTGTAGCCCCAGAGTCAACATGGACCTCAGCAGTTTCTGGGTGAACAGACAGTTGTTAGAATCTGGAACATTCCACCTAAAACGGTACTGGAATTTGTGTTTATAAGGAGCTGCAGGGAATTGAAAATAAGGAGTTTACAGGTTAGCATCATGAAGTGGGTGATTGGGACTAAATCTGACAGTCCCTACAAAGAGACGAAGTGCAATCTGGACAAATCTATGCTCCCCCTCAGACCAAAACAGACTCTGAGCTTCCAGTTGCCTGCCACTTTAACACACGAGCCTGTTCCCTGGCCAACATCTGTCTCATTCTTAATGCAGTGTTCCAGGGAAGCTTGATGTAGAACACTCCAGAACATACCAAATGGCCCTGTATTTCAAGGACAGCAATTTCCCCTCCCATGTGGTCAACAATACCCTTCAGTGTATCTCCACCACTTCCTGCACCTCTGCTCTTGAACCCCACCCCTCCAACCGCAGCAAGGATAGAACCCCCAAGTCCTCGCTTTTCAGCCAGATACAACACATCATCCTCTGCCATTTCCACCACCGACAATCAGACCCCACCAACAGAGATATCTTTCCCACCACACCCCTTTCAGCATTCCTCAGAGACCATTCCCTGTGACTTCCGCATTAGATCCATGCTCCCCACCAACCCATCCTCCACTCCCAACACCTTTGCCTGCCATTGCAAGAGGTGTGAAACCTGTGCCCACACCTTCCCCTCACCTCCATCCAAGACACCAGAGGTCCCTTCCACATCCAGCAGAGATTTTCCTGTACATTGAATAACCTCATCTATTGTGTTCATTGCTCTCTACAATGGGGAGACAGGACGCCAACTTGCAGAATGTTTCAGGGAACCTTTCTGGGAGACGTGCACCAATCAACCCCACTGTCCTGTGGTCAACCATTTCTACAACCCACCCTCTCACTCTGCCAAGGACATGCATGTCCTGGGCCACCTCCACCACAAAATCCTAGCTACATGACTCCTGGAGCAAGAATACCTCATCTTCTACCTTGGGACCCTTTAAGTACAGAATCAATGTTTCATCATTTCCCCTCCCCCCACCATATCCCAGATCCAGCCCTCCAACTCAGCACCACCCTCTTGAACAGTCCCACCTGTCCATCTTCCTTCTTAATTACCCACTCCACCCTCTCACCATTACCCTCCACCAGCATCTTCCTATCGCCTTCCCAACTACCTTCTCGCCAGCCCCACACACACATCCTATTATCTGTCAACCCTCTTCCCCACCCTCATTCCTGCTGAAGGGCTCAGGCCCAATATGTCAATTCTCCTGCTCCTTGGATACTGTCTGACCGGCTGTACTTCTCCTGCGCCAAACTTTAACGTAAGCTGGAAGAACAAACCTCATTTTGTACTTGGGGGACCCTTCAGGCCTCTGACCTTAAAACTGAATTCATTAATTTTAGGTCCTAAGTCTCCCACGTCCTTGCGCCCTAGTGCCCCACCCCACACACCAGGCCTTGTTATTACATAGCCTGCCATTACACATTACCTATGGTTAGTCACTAACAGTCTCCATTAACATCTATTCACTCTCCCCCAGCCAGATCATTATTCATTCCTTTGTCCAATTGCTGCTATATCTCTTTTTGGACTATATCACCACCTATCATTTACTCCTTAACCCCTACCTTCTGCATATAAACTGACATTTTTTCTCAGTGACATCAGTTCTGAGGAAGGGTCAGCGGATCCAAAATGTTAACTCTGATTTCTCTTCACAGATGCTGCCAGACCTGCTGAGCTTTTCCAGTACCTTCTGGTTGTTGTTTCTGATTTAAGCATCCACAGTTCTTTTGGTTTTCATTTACTGGGAGTTTCTAATTCAGGTCTAGCAGCCTACATCATGAGTTTATAAACCCTCCCAGTCCACACTAACTCCATTTCTCTCCCACTCCCTTCACACTCACTGGGTCTCTTCCCAACCCCTGCCCAGTGACACTGCACGTGCACAGCTCATGGTCACATGTTGGCCTGTTGGCAACACCCCTCATTCACTCCCATTGGCTGGAGGATTACATCTAGTCTCCTATTGTTCTGAAGCTGCCGTCAATCAGCCAGGCCCCATTGTGACATGAGTGGTGGGATCCTCCCAGGAGTGTGGGAGGCTGAGGGGTAACCTCAGAGAGGTTTATAAAATCATGGGAGGCATTGATGAGATAAATAGACAAGGTCTTTTCCCTGGGGTGGGGGAGTCCAGAACTAGAGAGCATAGGTTTAAGGTGAGAGGGGAAAGATATAAAAGGGACCCAAGAGACTACTTTTTTCATGTAGAGATGGTGCGTGTATGGAAGCTACTGTCAGGGGAAGTGGTGGCAGCTAGTACAGTTACACCATTTGAAAGGCATCTGGATGTGTATGAATAGGAAGGGTGTAGAGTGATATGAGCCAACTGCTGCCATATCGTACTAGATTAGGATAGGATATCTGGTCGGCACGGACGAGTTCGACTGAAGGGTCTGTTTCCGTGCTGTATATGTCTGTGGCTCTGCCCTGGGATGAGCTTCATCATTCACAGTGAATGGGGCAGTATCACAGAGCACAGGGGTTGGGGGCTATTCAGCCCATTGCGGCTATACTCTCTCCCTCTGGACATGCTGCCAATCTGCCCTTCCTCCCCTCCCATTTACCCGTAGCACTCCAAATTTATCCTCAAATAGTTAAATTCCGAGATGTACAGCACAGAAACAGACCATTCAATCCAACTCATCCATGCCACCCATTTATCCCAAATTAATCTTGTCCCATTTGCCAGCACTTTGGCCATATCCTTCTAAACTTTTCTTAATCACGTACCCAGTCAGATGCCTTTCCAATGTTGTAATTGTACCAGCCTCCACACTTCCTCTGGCAGCTCATTCCATATTCAGCTTGAAAACATTGCCCCTAAGATCCCTTTAAAATCTCTTGCCTCACACCTTAGGCTTGTGCCCTCTAGTTTTGTACTCACTTAACCTTGGGAAAAGACCCTGGTTGTTCACCCTATCCATGTCCTTCACGATTTTATGTACCTCGAAGGTCATCTCTCAGCATCCGATGCTCCAGGGAAAACAGCCCCAGCCTATTCAGCCTCTCCCTATAGCTCAAATCCTCAACCCTGGCAACACTTTTGCACATCTTTTCAGAATCCTTTCATGTTCTGTAATATCACTCCTACAGCAGGGAGACCAGGACTGAAAGCAGAATTCCAGATGTGGCTGAATCAATGTCCTGTAGAGCTGCAAAACAATGTCCCAACTCCAATACTCAATGCACTGACCAAGTACACCAAACGCCTCCTTCACTACCCTGCCTATCCATGATTCCACTTTCAAAGAACTATCAACCTGCACGACAAGGTCTCTTTGTTCAACAACACTCCCCAGGACCTTCCCATTAAATGTATAAGTCCTGCCCTGATTTGTTTTTTCAAAATGCAGCACCTCACATTTATCTGAATTCACTCCACCTGCCACTCCCCAGCCCATTTGATTGAAGTCCCATTGTACTCTGAGGTAACCTTCTTCCCGATCCACTTCCTCCAGATCCAATTTGGTGTCTATGTAAAGTCACGAACCATAGGAATCATTGATATAAATGATGAAAAGCAGTGAACCCTGCACCGATCCTTACACCATATTGCTCATCACAGGCTTCCAGTCCGAAAGGCAACCCTTCACCACTATCCTCTGTCTCCAACCTTACAGCCAATTTTATATCCAAATAGCTAGTTCTTCCACCTTGAATGTCTTTCTGAAGTCCAAGTTAGTGATTTCCATACACAAAGCCATGCTGACTGTCCCTAATCATTTCTTACCTTTCCAATTACATCTAAATCCTATCCCTGAGAAGCCCTTCCAACAACTTACCTGACTCCAGGCTCACCAGTGTATTGTTCCCTGACTTTTCCTCATCACCTTTCTCAAATAATGGCGCCAGTCTTCCAGCACCTCGGTGATACAAATATCTCAGCGAGGGGCCCAACTATCACTTCCCTAGCTTCCCACAAAGTTCTGGGATTCACCTGATCATGTATCAGGGATTTATCAATCTTGATGCATTATACAAGTTCCAGTGCCTCATAACTTATATGAACACTTGTCAAGTTATCCCTATTTATTTCTCCAAACTCTCTCACTTCCATATCCTCCTTCAGTAAAAGCTGACATGAAATACGCAGATAGTATCTCTCCTGCCTCCTGCAGATCCATAGACAGCCTTGTTGATCTTTGAGGGCCCCTATTCTCTGCCTGGTTACTCTTTTGTCCTTAGTGTATTTCTAGAATCTCTTTGGATTTTCCCCAAACCCATTTCACAAAGCTCTCTCGTCCCCTTTTTGCCCTCTTAGTTTCCCTCGAGTATACTCCTACTGCCCCTATACTCCTCTAGGTATTCACACAAACCCAGCTGTCTGGACTTGCCATATCCCTCCTTCATTTTCTTGACCAGAGCCACAATTCCTCTTGACAGCAGCATTCCTTACACCTCCCAGCCTCGGCCTTAACAGGAACATACTGTCTATATACTCATTGTCGCAGGCCTATGGGGGCAATGGCAGATGAAGACAGAGAAACAATCAATCATTCTCAGTAAAGAGGCAGTGCTGGGAAAGATACCAGCCGAAAGGTAGATGGGTCTCCTGGCCGTGATGGAATGCATCCCCGGGGACTGTAAGGAATGGCAGTGGGTAAATAGCAAATACACTCGTGATAATTCACTAAAATTTGCTGACTCTGGGACGGTTCTAACAGATTGGAAAGCTGCAAATGTGATGCCAATATTTTAAAATGGACGTGTCAGCATAACTTCTGTAGTGGGGGAAATGTCTGATCTCTCAAGAAAGAAATAGTGAGCTATGTGGATAGAAATTGTCTCATCGAGCAGACACAGCATGGATTCATGAAAAGTGGACGACACTAAGATGAGTGGTAGAGCAATGTGTGCAGAGGCCACTGTCAGTCTGCACAGGGATACAGAGAGGTTAATTGAGTGGTTAAGGGTCTGGCAGATGGAGGACAATGTTGGGATATGTGAGGTCATCCATTTTGGTCAGACTAACAACAAACTGGATGATGAAATGGTGAAAACATGCAGCATGCTGCTGTGCAGAGGGAGCAGGGTGTCCTTGTGTATGAATCACAGGAAGTTGGTTTGCAGGTACAGCAGGTAATTAAGGCAGTGAAGGGAATATTGTCCTTCATTGCTAGAGGGATGGTTATGCTGCAGCTGTACGGGGGGCTGGGGAGGCCACACCTGGAGTACTGTGTACAGGTTTTCGTCCCCTACTTCAGGAAGGATGTAATGGCGCTGGAGGGGGTGCAGAGCAGGGTCACTAGTTTGAGTCTGGAGTTGAAAGGGTTGCCTTCTGAGCAGAGATTGACAAAACTGGCATGATCCTCATTGGAATTTAGAATAATGGGAGATTGTATAGGAAAAATATAAAATTATGAAAGGAGGAGATAAGATAGAAGCAGGGAGGTCATTTCCACTGTGGACTGGACAAACTATGGTGCATAGAGACAAAATAAGGGGGTATCAGATTTAGGACTGAGTTCAGGAGAAACTTCTTCAGCTAAAGGGTTGTGAATCTGTGGAATTCCCAGCTGATTGAAACAGTTGAGACTTTCATCTTGAATGTCTTTAGGTCAAAATGTAGATTTACGAACAGGAAAGGAATTAAAGGTTATGGGAGAGAGCAGTAAAGTGGAGCTGAGATCAGCCCTGATCTTATTGAATGGCAGAGCAGGCTGGAGGGGCCAGATGGCCTCCTCCTGCTCCTATTCCTTATGTTACGTTCCCACTTTTCAGCCGTCCCTTTACCTGGGAATAGCAAAGAAGTATTGAAAGATTTTATCTTGTTCAATCACAATGCACCTTATCCAATTTAGAACAGCAACTTTTAGATCTGGTCTATTCTTTTTTGGAACTATTTTAAAACTATTATAATTATCAGAGAATCCAGACAGTGGGGAAGCAGGTCATTCAGCCCATCACATCCGCACTGACCCTCAGAGACTCCCACCCTACCCATGTAATGCTGCCTTTCCCATGGATAATCCACCCAACCTGCACATCCCTGAACACTGTGGGTAATTCAGCCTGGATAATCCACCTAACCTGCACATCCCTGAACACTGTGGGTAATTCAGCCTGGATAATCCACCTAACCTGTACATCCCTGAACACTGTGGGTAATTCAGCCTGGATAATCCACCTAACCTGCACATCCCTGAACACTGTGGGTAATTCAGCCTGGATAATCCACCCAACCTGCACATCTTTACATAGTGGGAGGAAACCAGAGCAATCAGATGAAACACACGCAGATATTAACAATAAGGTGATCAATCCTTTCTTATTTCCCAGTTCCGCCCAAATAATTTCACTGAACTTACTCCCATGAATATCGTCCCCAAGCACAACTCTAATGCTATCCCTAACCAAAAACATCACTCGTCCTCCTCTCTTGTCCCCCTTTCTATCCTTCCTATAGCATCTATACCCTGGAACATACAGCTGCCAGTCACATCCATCCGAGTCATATTTCTATAATACCGATGATATCCCAGTCCCATGTTCAAACCATAACCTGAGCTCATCTGCCTTCCCTGTCAGGCCTCTTGCATTGAAGTAAATGCAGTGTAACTGCTCGGTTCTACCGCGTTCTGCCTTGACTGTTCGATTTCTGAACTGTACCAGCCTCAGACTTACCTCCTTTCTCACTATCTCTTTAGGTTTACCCCCACTCCCTCACTGGTTTAATGCCTCCTGAGTAGTACTAGCAAATCTCCCTGCCTGGATATTAGTCACCTTCCAATTCAGGGACAATCCATCCTTTTTATTCAAGTCACTTCTACTCCAGAGGAGAATTCAATGACCAAAAGATGTGAATCCTTCTGCCCTACACCAGATCTTTAGCCAATCATTCATCTCCTCCATCCTGCTATTCCTACTCTCACTAGCATGTAGCATTGGGAGTAATTCAGATATTACGACCGAGTATCTACTTTTTTATATTCCAGGCTAATTTGCTATATTCTCTCATCAGGACCTATCTTTTTCTCTTCCTGTATCATTGGTACCAATGTCCAATGACCTCCCACTGGTTATTCTACCCTTTAAAGAATATTCTGCCACCAATCTTTTCTGAACCTTTCAAGTTCCACAACATCCTTCTGATAGGTGGAGAACAGAATTGCACTCAATATTGTAAGAGTGGCCAAACCAATGTCCTGTACAGCCACAACATGACTGCCCAACTCCTGTACTCACTGCTCTGACCAATAATGGAAATCATACCAATCACCTTCACTATCCTATCCACCTGCGACTCTACTTTCAAGGAATTATGAACCTGCACTGTAAGGAAACTTTGTTCAGTAACACTCCCTCGGACCTGACCATTAAGTCTATCAGTCCTGCTAGGCTTTGCTTTTCCAAAAAGCAGCACCTCACATTTATCTAAATTAAACTCCATCTGCCACTCCTCAGCCCATTTCCCCATCTGATCAAGATCCCATTGAAACCTGAGTTACCCTTCTTCACTGCCCACTACACCTCCAATTTTGGTGTCACCTGGAAACTTACTAACAATCCCTCCTATGTTCACATCCAAATCATTTATATAAAATGATGAGAAGTAGTGGACCCAGCACCGACCCTTGTGGCACTCCAGTGGTCACAGTCCTCCAGTCCGAAAAACAACCTTCTACCACCACCCTCTGTCTTCTACCTTTGAGGCAGTTCTATATTCCAAATGGCTAGTTCTCCTGGTATGGTGAGATCTCATCTTGCTAACTAGTCTTCCATGGCGAACCATGTCGAACGCCTTACTGAAGTCCATATAGATCCCATCTACCGCTCTGCCCTCAAAAATCCACTTTCTTACTTCTTCATAAAACAGCTCAGTCAAGTAAGTGACATGATTTCCCGCACACAAAGCCATGCTGACTATCCCTAATCAGTCCTTGCTTTTCCAAATACATGCAAATCCAGTCCCTCAGGGTTCCCTCCAACAACTTGTCTGGCACCAACATCAGGCTCACAGGTCTGTAGTTCCCAGGCTTGTCCAAACCGCCTTCATTAAACAGTATCATCATATTAACCAACCCCCAGTCTTCTGGCACCTCAGCTGTGACTATCGCTGATACAAAAATCTCAGCAAGGGGCCCAGCAATCACTTCCCTAGCTTCCTACAGAATTTTAGGACACACCTGATGAAATCCTGGGCATTTATCCACCTTTCTGCGTTCCAAGACATCCAGTACCACCTTCGCTGTAATATGGACATTTTTCAAGGTGTCACCATCGATTTCCAACATTCTATATCTTCCATATCCTTCTCCACAGTAAATGCTGATGCAAAATACTGGTTTAGTATCCCCTCCCCACCCCATCGCCTGCAGATCCACACACAGGCTGCCTTGCTGATCCTTGAGGAGCCCTATTCTGTCTCTAGTAACCCATTTGCTCTTAATGTATTTATAAAAACCCTTTGGATTGTCCTTACCCTATTCGCCAAAACTGTGTCCTGTCCCCTTTTTGCCTTACTGATTTTCCTCTAAAATATACTTCTATTGCCTTTATACTAGAAGGATGTTCTGGATTGGAATAAATGCCAAATATTTCATCTTGATAAAAGGGCAGGACTTACACAGATTAAAAGTCGGGCCTTGCATAGTGATATAGAACAAAGAGACCTCGGGGTTCAGATCTTTGCAGTTTATGTCACATGTAGACAGGGTTGTTCAGAAGATGTATAGCACACTTGCCTTCATTGCTCACACCTTTGAGTATAGGAGTTGCGACATTACGTTGGAGGTTGTACAGGATGTTGGTGAGGCCTCTTCTGGAATACTGTGCTCAGTTCAGGTTGTGCTGTTATAGGACATATTATTAAGTCGGAGCGGGTTCAGAAGAGATTTACCAGGATGTTGATGGGAATGGATGCTTTCGGTTATAAGGAGAGGCTAGGTAGGCTGGGACTTCTTTCACTGGGGTGTAGGATGCTGAGGGGTGACCTTATTGGAGGTTTATAAAATCCTGAAGAGTATAGGTAATGTGAACAGCAGGTGCCCTTTCCAGGAGGGGGCGCGATTCAAGAGTGGGTGAGAAAAGGAAGACCCTAAAAAGACGTTCCGGATTTTATTTTTTGTTTTTGTACAGAGAGTGATTCACATGTGGAATAAACTTGCAGAGGACGTGGTAGCTGTGAATACAATTACAATTTAAGGTTGGCACAGTGGCTCAATGGTTAGCAGTGCTGCCAGGGACACAGGTTCAATTCCTGCATTGGGTGGCTGTCCATGCGGAGTTGGATATGCTTCCCCGTGTCAGCGTGAGTTCCTCCAGGTGCTCCCGTTTCTTCCCACAAGCCACAGATGTACAGGGTAGGTGAACTGGCAGTCCTCAATTGCCCATAGTGTTCAGGGATGATTGGGTTTAGTGAATTAGTAAGGGGTAAATGTAGAGTAAAACGGTAGGGGAATGGGATTCTAAGAGGAAAAAGCATTTGGACCTGTATATCGATAGGGAATGCTTGGATGGATTTGGACTAAGTGGAGGTAGATGCGATTAGTTCAGTTCAAATTTATGGTCAACACGGACTGGTTGGAACACAGGGTGTGTGTCAGTGCTGTATAACGTTCTGACTCTATCGCTCGTTATCTCTGTAAATTCCTCTATGCTCGGAACTCTCCGTCAATGCCACCTCATCCAGTCTTACAACTCTTCCTTATCTCGATAATTCCTCTCCAGCCTCAAAACTCAAAAAAGTCTATCAGAAATATCTCTATCTCTGTAACATCCTCAATCCTCAGAATCCTCTCCAACTTTCATCTCCTCCAGCTTCATTACTCTCCCTATCCCTAATCCCCTCCAGTCTCTCAAAGCTCTGCTATATGTGCCTTTTTTATTTCCAGCCTTCAGGATTCCCAATGTTTATTTCTCACTTGATGACGGCCCTTTCCGATTCTGTGCTGAGCTTCTGAATTCTTCCTTAAACCCCTCAATCTCCTTTTCCTCCCAAAACATCGGCCAATCATCTGTCATCTACTCTAGTATCACCCTTTCTGACCTGAAGTCCAATGGAGCCTGTCATATTCCTATAATAAACATCTTAGCGGTCTACAGAACAGAAAAAGGCTCTGGTAGTACATCGGGTCTGTGACAAAGAAAACTACCACCTAACTGTCCTCATCTATTTTCCAATAATTGTGGAAAAGTCTCATCTATCATGGCATTGCAAGTGCACACTAAATACATCTCAAATGCTACCGGGATTTCTGTGTCTCCCACCCTTACAGACAGTGAGGTTCAATGCAACTGTTGCTCGATGATGACATCACCCACAGGAACACAGAGCAGCTGGGTCTGTGCAAACCAGAGATCACCCACACATTGGGAAGGATGGCAGAGTCCCTGAGAGGGGGCATAGGAGATTTACCAGGATGGTACAAGGAATGGGGGATTTTAATTGCAGAGACATGGGTGTTGTTAATACATATCAAGAATATCCATCTACAATAGATGGACTCTTGTTCTCAACCTCTCCCCTTGCCTGGGCTGTGGTAACCTTCAGGTTAAACCCACCACCAGACATTTCTCCCTAATGAGAGAGCAGCCCTATGGTCTGGTCAGACAATGCTGACTACCTTTTACACAGTGATGTCACTGTACCCTAGGGTTGGGGAGAGGGAACGCTGAAGGTGGTGGATGGGACACCACTCAGGCACAGTGCTTTGTCCTGGAGGATGTTCACTTTAATATTGTTGGTGTCTGCACTGATGCAGGCAAGTGGAGAATGTTCCAACACAATCCTGATGTGTGCCTTATAGGGAGCAAACAGACATTGGGGAATCAGGGGAATCACCTAAACCATCCTCACAACTCTTCCTTATTTATATAATTCCTCACTAGCCACAGAACGCTCCCTATCTCACGTCCTCCAGTTTCTCAAATCTCTGCGATATGTGCCTTTCTTTAGTTCCAACCTTGAGGATGCCCTCATTCACTCCGATTGGTTGGAGGACAAACTCGTACGACCTGGTCCTCCAGTACTGCCCTCTGGCCCTGTTGGCCTGCGCTGACATCACTCACCTCACAATGGGCCCCGGATGATTGGTGGGATCCTCCCTCTCTCTGCTCTGGGATGAGCTTCATCATTCACAGTGAATGGGACAGTATCACAGAGCACAGGGACTGGGGGCTATTCAGCCCATTGGGGCTGTACTCTCTCCCTCTAGAAATGCTGCAAATCTGTCCCAATTCCCTTCCATTTGCCCATAGCACCCCAAATCTTCCCTTAAAAGGTAAAATTCCAAATCTGTTTATGAATAATTGCTGAGTCTGTCCAGCTGCCGTTCAGACTATTCCAGATGCTCAGAACTTACTGAAGAACATAATGTTCACATATTCACTTATTATTTGCCAATTACCTGAAAATAGTTACTAAAATTGTGACATTGTTAACAATTCCCCTCTCTCTGCAAATTAAATATCTTAGAAACAAATTTGCAGCTGATCAAAATCACTGCTTAACTTTCTCAGCTCCAAGAACAATTATCTGTGCTTCTGCTAGCTCTCCACAAAAGAGGAACACATCTTATTTTCATTTATTAGTGTCATAGAGGAGATGTACAGCACAGAAACAGACCTTTGGTCCAATTTGTCCATGCCAACTAGGAATCCTCAACAACTGGAGCCCCATTTGCCAGCGATTGGTCCGTATCACTTGAAACCCTTCCTGTCCATGTACCCAATCGGATGCCTTTCAAATGTTGTAATTGTATCAGCCTCCACTACTTCATCTGGCAGCTCATTCCACACACACACCACACACAGCTTGAAAACTTTGCCCCATTAGATCCGTTTTAAATCTTTGCCCTCTCAACTTAAGCCCATGCGATTGTTTGAACCCACCTAACTGGGGGGAAAAGACCCTGGCTGTTCACCGTATCCATGCCCCTCATGATTTTATAAATCCCCATGAAGTCACCTCTCAGTCTTTGACTCTCCAGGGAAATTAACCCTGGCCTATTCAGCCTCTCCCTGTAGCCCAAATCCTCCAATCCTAGCAAAGTCTTTGTAAATCTTGTCTGAACTCTTTCAAGATTCACAACATCCTTCCCAGAACAGGGGATTTCGAACTTAAAACATAATTCCTGAAATGGCTTAATCAATGTCCTGTCCAGCCACAATTTGACATCCCAGCTTCTGTACTCAATGCATTGACCAATAAATATAAGCATACCAAACCCCACCTTCACTAGCCTGCCTATCTATGACTGTACTTTCAAGGAGCAATGAACCTGCATTCCATGGTCTCTATGTTCAGCAACATTCCCAAGGACTTTACCATTAAGTGTATAAGTCCTGCCCTGATTTGCCTTTCCAAAATCCAACAGCTTACATTTGTCTAAATTGAACCCAGTCTGCCATTCCTCGCCCCAATGGCCCATCTGGTCAAGATCCTGTTGCATTCTGAACTAACCTTCTTCATTGTCCACTACACCTCCAATTTTGGTGTCTTCTGTAAACCTACTGACCATATCTCATATTCACATCCAAGTCAATTATTTAAGGACCCAATATCCATTCCTGCAACACGCTGCTGCTCACAGGCCTCCAGTCCACAAATCAACCCTCTGCACCACCCTCTGCCTCCTACCTTCAAGCCAGTTTTGTATCCAAATGGCTAGTTCTCTCAACATTTCATGTTATCTAACCTTGCTAACCAGTCTGCTTTGTGGAACATCGTTCAGTGTCCATATAGACAACATTCACAATCTGCCTTCATCAATCATCTTTGTCACATCTTCAAAAAAAACTCAATCAAGTTAGAGAGAGAATTTCCCACACACAAAGCCATGCTATCTATCCCTAATCATTCCTCATCTTTCCAAATACATGTAAATCCTGTCCCTCAGAATCCATTCCAACAACTTGCCTGCCACTGACCTCAGGCTCACTGTTCTCTTGTTCCCTGGCCTTTCCTTACCACCTTTTTAAATAATGGCACATGCCTTCCAGCACCTCACCTGTCACCAATGACAATATAAACATCTCAGGGAGGGGCACTGCTATCACATTCCTAGCTTTCCACAAATGTCTGGGATACACCTTAACAGGTCCCAGGGATTTATCCACCTCGATATGATTCAACACATCCAGTACTACCTCGTCTGTAATATGGTCAGGAGCCGGGCAGCAGTGGACAATTCATTTACTGAAAGGTCTGTGAACATAACAGTAAAATACTAAACAGAGCAAAAATACACTCAGAGACTGAGGAAGCTAGATAGTGAACAAGTGGACATCAAGGTGCTCAGAGGCAAATCGGAGCAGTTTTATGATCCCACAGTCAGAGATGTCTAGCACCGAAACAGACTCTTCAGTACAACCCATCTATGCCAACCAAATATTCGAACCTAATCTATTCCCATTTGCCAGCACTTGGCCGGCATCCCTCTGAACTCTTCCTATTCAACTGCCTTTGAAATGTTACAATTTTTGTTGCCCTTTAGGTCCCTGTTGAATTTTCCCCTCTCACCCTTAACCTATATCCTCTAGTTCTGGGCTCCACCACCCCAGGGTCAACACCTTGTCTATTTTCGCTATCCATGCCCCTCTCGATTATATAAATCTCTTCAAAATTACACCTCAGCCTATGACACTCCAGGGAAAATGGCCCCAGTCCCTATTATGCCTCTCCCTGCAACTCAAATCCTCCAACCCTGGCAACATCCTTGAAAATCAATTCTCAAACCTTTCAAGTTTCACTGCCTCCTTCTGATAATAGCATACCAAATGTCTTCTTCACTGTCTTATCGACCTGTGACTCTACTTTCAAGGAACTGTGAACCTGCATTCCAAGGTCTCTTTGTTCAGCAAGACTCCCCAAGACCTTACAATTCAATGTGTGAGTCCTGCTCGGATTTGCTTTTCTAAAATGCAGCACCTCACATTTATCTAAATTAAACCCTATCTGCCACTCCCCAGCCCATTGGCCCATCTGATCAATATCCCATTGTATTCTGAGACAACCTTTATCACTGACCACAATACCAACAATTTTGGTGTCACCAGCAATCTTACTAACGGTACCGCCTCTATTCACATCCAAATCATTTAAACGAATTACGAAACAAATCCAGAGAAAATAAATCCATTTCCCTGGGTGTGAATGTGCTCTGTGTAAATCCTGCCCCATGACTCTCTATCAGGGAGAGCTGCACATACTCCCTTCTGAACTTTGCCCCCTACAAAGATGGCGGCTGCACGTGTCCAGTGAATCGTTGCCCCGAATAAAGATGACGGCACTGACTCGAGGAAATCGCGAAATGAGGCATTTTCCGGTTTACTGCAAAAACGAGACGGTAAATTTCAAATTTGTCTTTTCCGATGTGCACCAAATGTTCGCAAAACCTCTCAGCCTAGACCGTCACCGTTTCCCTCCCGTTTCCTGCTGTTTATTTCTTTCCTTACCGACAGCTTTCTGCCCGCACAGCCGCGCTGTCCGCGAGGAAGATCACGTGGTATAATCAAGTCCCGCCTCTCATTCACTCTGATTGGTCGGAGGGCCAACCGCCTCGCCAGGTCCTCCAGCCCCGCCCCTGTACTTCCATTGGTCCACCGCTGACATCAATCATCCTGTGACCATTGTTGGCTGCAGCGTGCGCACTGCTTCCTGGCTTTTGTTGCTCTGCATAAGTTACAAGCGTGAGGGACAAAGTTAAAAACACACAACCACCTGATGCAGCAGCAGCAGCGCTAGTGCTTCCAAATAAACCTGTTGGACTATAACCTGGTGTTCTGGGAATTTTAATTTTGTCCATCCTAATCCAACACCAGCACCTCGAAGTCACGAGTGAGGGAGGAATGTATAACATAAGAACTAGGAACAGGAGAAGGCCATCCTGCCCTTTGAGCTTGCTCTGCCATTCAATAAGATCATGGCTGATCACTTCGTGGACACAGAACCATTTACCCATGTTCTCACCGTATTCTTTAATTAATTATTTCTGTTTTGAAAAAAAGCTACCTTAGCTTTAAACACGTTTACTGAACAAACATCAACTACTTCCCCGGGCAATGAATTCCATTGAGGTAAAGAAGTTCCTTCTCAATTCAGTCCTAAATTTGCTGCCTCTAATCTTGAGGTGATGCCCTCTTGTCCTAGATTCACCTGCCAATGGAAACATCCTCTCTACTTCTATTTTATCCATTTCATTCATTATTTTATATGTTTCCATTCTTCTGAATTCCAATGAATATAATCCCAATCTACTCTGTCTCTGTTAAACCAACCCCCTCAACTCTGGAATCAACCTAGTTAATCTCCTCTGCACCCCCTCTCGTGCCAGTACATCCTTTCTCAACTAAGGAGATAACAACTACATGGAGTACTCCAGGTGTAGCCTCACCAGCACCCAATACAACTGGAACATAACATCTGCTTTTAAGCACAATCCCTTCAGCATAGAAGGACAAAATTGCATTTGCCTTCAGAATTGATTGTTATACCTGGTGACCAACCTCATGCAGTAGGATACTCAGGTGCCTCTGCTTAGCAAAATGCAACTTTTTAAAATTCAGTTAATAATCTCTTTTTAATGTTACTCCAACCAAACAGTATGACATTACATTTATGAACATTATATTCCATATGACCGACCATTGCCCACTCACTCAATGTATCTATGTTCCTCTGCAAAGTTCCACAGTCCTGCGCACACTTTGTCCTGCTACTCATCATCGTGTCATAAGCAAACTTTAACACCCTAAATGTGGTCCCCAACTCCAAATCATCTGTATCAATTCTAAATAATCGCAGTCCCAACACTGATCCCTGAGGCACACAACTAGTCACTGATTGCCAGCCAGGATAATATGCATTTATCACCACACTTTGCTTCCTGTTAGTCAACCAATCTTCTATCCATGCTAATACTATACCCCTAATGCCATATACCTTTATATTATGCAACAGCCTCTTGCACAGCACCTTTTTGAAGGCCTTTTGGAAATCCAGGTACACTGCATCCACTGGGTCCACATTGTCCAACTTGCTTGAAATGTCTTCATAGAATTCCAAAAGATTTTTCAAGCATGACCTGCCCTTCATGAACCCATGCTGTATCTGTCCAATGGGACAATTTCTATCAAGTCCCTGCTATTTCTTCCTTGATAATAGATCAAAGCATCATTCCCACTATAGAGAAGAAGCTGTCTGGGGTATAATTACCCATCTTTTGTCCACCTCCTTTTTAAAACAGTGGCGTCACTTTTGCTGCTTTCCAAACTGCTGAGACTGCCATGAAGTCCAGTGAATTTTGGAAAATTACTGTCAGTGCATTTGCTATTTCTCCTGGGATACATTCTGTCAGGGAAAAGAGAATTTTCTATTATTAGCTCAATTACCTCCAACAGTCCAAAACTAGGTGCTCTGTAATAATGATAGCTTCCATATCCTCACCTACCTTTGTGTCTTTGTTAATTACTGGCAAGATATTAGTATCCCCCACTGTGATGTCCCGTAACTAAATGCTCCTCTTTTTCCAAAAGACCAACGTTTACTTTTGCCACTCTTTTCTCATTATTTATGTTTATAGAAACATTTGCTATCTGTCTTTATAGTCTGTGCTAGTTTATTTTTCTCATGTTCGAGCTTACATTTCTTTGTAACTCTTCTGTGGCTTTCTGTTGACCTTTAAAGTTTTCCCAGTTCTAGTTTCATGCTGGTTTTGGCCACGTTGTATGCCTTTCAATTTGATCACTTTCCTTAGATACCCATCGTAGAGAACACCTTTTCTTACAGTCCTTCCATTTCACTGGAATATACCTTTGCTGAGGACTTTGGAAAATGTCTTTGAAAATCTTCCACTGCTCATCAACTGTCCCACCATAAAATCTTTGTTTCCAGTCTACGTTATCAAGGTTCTCCCTCATTCTATTGTAGTTCCTCATGTCCAAGCACAGGACCGTTTTATCTTCACACTCTCCATATTTATTAAATTCAACCATACAGTGATCACTTCTTCCGAGAGGATCCCTAACTCTGAGGTCACTAATTATTCCTGTCTCATTGCAGAGGGTCAGATCTTGGATAGCTTGCTCCCTTGTAGATCCATTTCATACTGTTCAAGTAAAATATCACAGATACACTTAATGAACTCCTCATAGCTACCCTGATTGGTCTGGTTTGACCAATCTACATGTAGATTAAAATCACCCATGATAATAACCGTACCATTTTTACAGGCATTAGTTATTTCTTTGTTTATTGCCCATCCCAATATGATGTTAGTATTTGGTGGCCTATACACTGCACCTATCAGTGACTTTCTTGGTAGAATTTTGAATGCATCATTCCTGTTTCTCCTAATGTATGGCAAAAACAACAACTACTCATATTGTATGGAATCTTTCACAATGGCAAATCTCCTAAGGTACTCCATGGATGATCAAAACATTGATTAAGCAGAATGATTTCCAAAAAAATCTTAAAGGAGGATAGAATAGGTTAGGGAGACGATTTGACAGACTTCTGCCCTTGACACTTCCAATTGTGGAGTGATGCAGATGGGGCAGGTTGGAAAGGGAACATGCAAAGGGGAAACGGAGGAGTGCAGGCAGTGTATAAGGTCTTAAGGACAGAGGAGGTTCCAGACTGAGTCTGTCTGTGATAGAGAGTATGGCTGCCTCATGGAGTTTGAAGCTCTGCAATGGGTGCATGCAAGTCGTTAGTCGAGGATAGTATAATGGTGGCTGAGATAGCTTTTCATAGAACATAGAACATAGAACATAGAAGGATACAGCGCAGTACAGGCCCTTCGGCCCTCGATGTTGCGCCGACCGAGTCCTACCTAACCTATACTAGCCCAATAACTTCCAAATGCCTATCCAATGCCCGCTTAAATGAACATAAAGAAGGAGAGTTCACCACTGATACGGGCAGGGCATTCCATGAACTCACAACCCGCTGTGTGAAGAATCTACCCCTAACATCTGTCCTATACCTACCACCCCTTAATTTAAAGCTATGTCCCCTAGTAACACCTGACTCCATTAGCGGTAAAAGGTTCTTAGTATCTACCCTATCTAAACCCCTAATCATCTTATACACTTCTATCAGATCTCCCCTAAACCTTCTCTTCTCCAATGAGAACAGCCCCAAGTGCCTCAGCCTTTCCTCATAAGATTTTCCTACCATTCCAGGCAACATCCTGGTAAACCTCCTCTGCACTCGTTCTAAAGCTTCCACATCCTTCCTATAGTATGGCGACCAAAACTGCACACAATACTCCAGATGAGGCCTCACCAGAGTCTTATACAACTGCAACATGACCTCAGGACTCCGGAACTCAATTCCTCTGCCAATAAAGCCCAGTACACCATATGCCTTCCTCACAGCACTATTTACCTGGGTGGCAACTTTCAGAGATCTGTGTACATAGACACCAAGATCCCTCTGCTCATCCACACTACCAAGTAGCCTACCATTAGCCCAGTAATCCATCATCTTGTTATTCCTACCAAAGTGAACGACTTCGCACTTAGCTACATTGAATTCCATTTGCCACATTTCCGCCCAGCTCTGCAACTTATCTATATCCCGCTGTAACCTACCACTTCCTTCCTCACTATCCACAACTCCACCGACTTTTGTGTCATCCGCAAACTTGCTTACCCAGCTTTCAAGTCCTTCCTCTAGATCATTTATAAAGATAACAAAAAGCAATGGTCCCAAAACAGATCCTTGTGGTACACCGCTAGTAACTGCGCTCCAAGATGAACATAATCCATCAACTACTACCCTCTGTCTCCTTCTAGCCAGCCAATTCCTAATCCAAACCTCTAATGTATCCTCAATGCCATACCTCCGAAGTTTTAGCATTAGCCTACCATGGGGAACCTTATCGAACGCCTTACTAAAATCCATATACACAACATCTACTGCTTTACCCTCATCCACTTCCTTAGTCACCTTCTCAAAGAACTCAATAAGGTTTGTGAGGCATGACCTGCCCTTCACAAAACCATGCTGGCTATCCCTGATTACGTTATTCCTACCCAGATGTTCATAAATCTTATCCCTTACCATTCTCTCTAAGACTTTGCCCACCACTGAAGTCAGACTCACTGGCCTATAGTTACTAGGGCTATCCCTACTCCCTTTCTTGAACAATGGGACCACATTCGCTATCCTCCAGTCCTCTGGTACTATTCCCGTTGACAATGACGACATAAAAATCCAGGCCAATGGCTCTGCTATCTCCTCCCTAGCTTCCCATAGGATCCTGGGGTAAATGCCATCAGGCCCAGGAGACTTGTCTATATTCATCCTTTCCAATATTCCCAAAACCTCTTCCCTGCATATTTCCAGGGCATCCATTCTAATTATTTGTGATTCCATATTCACATCAGCAACAGTGTCCTGTTCCTGAGTGAATACTGATGAAAAGTACTGATTTAATGTCTCTCCAATCTCCTCCGCCTCCACACACAACTTCCCACTACTATCCTTGACTGGACCGATACCTACCCTAGTCATCCTTTTATTCTTGACATACCTGTAGAAAGCCTTTGGGTTTTCCCTAATCCTACCAGCTAAAGACTTTTCATGTCCCCTTCTCGCTTCTCTTAGCTCCCTCTTTAGCTCCTTCCTGGCTACCTTATAACTCTCAATCGCCCCTACTGAACCTTCACGCCTCATCTTTACATATGCCGCCTTCTTCCCTTTCACAAGGGACTCTAATTCCTTACTAAACCACGGCTGCCTCACAAGGCCCTTTACACCATGCCTGACTGGTACATACCTATCGAGGACACGCAGTAGCTGCTCCTTGAACAATCCCCACATCTCATTAGTGTTCTTCTCTTGAAGCCTGTTTTTCCAATCCACACAACCTAAGTCATGCCTCACTGCATCATAATTTCCCTGCCCCCAGCTATAGCTCTTGCCCTGCGGCGCACGATTATCCCTCTCCATCACTAAAGTAAAAGTCACCGAGTTGTGGTCACTGTCCCCGAAGTGCTCACCTACCTCCAAGTCTAACACCTGGCCTGGTTCATTACCTAGAACCAAATCCAATATAGCCTCCCCTCTTGTTGGCCTGTCGACATATTGTGTCAGGAAACCCTCCTGCACACATTGTACAAACACCGACCCATCTAATGAACTCGAGCTATAGCTCTCCCAGTCAATATCTGGGAAGTTAAAGTCCCCCATAACAACCACCCTGCTACCTTCACTCTTTTCCTGAATCATCCTCGCAATATTATCCTCTACTTCTCTAGGACTATTAGGAGGCCTGTAGAAAACACCTAACAGGGTGACCTCACCTTTCCTATTTCTAACCTCAGCCCAAACTACCTCAGGTGGCAAGTCCTCTTCCATCGTCCATTCCACTGCTGTGATACTGTCTTTGACAAGTAATGCCACGCCTCCCCCTTTTTTACCCCCATGTCTGATCCTACTAAAACATTTGAACCCTGGAACGTGCAACAGCCATTCTTGTCCCTGTTCTACCCACGTCTCTGTAATGGCCACAACATCGAAGTCCCAGGTACCAACCCACGCTGCAAGTTCACCTACCTTATTCCTTATACTTCTGGCATTGAAGTATACACACTTCAATCCACCTTTCTGGTTACAGGCACCCTCCTTAGAGATCGCTGCATTATTCCTAACCTCCCTACACTCAAGGTCCTGTACCCTAAAGCTACAGTCCTGGTTCCCATGCCCCCGCGGAGTTAGTTTAAACTTGTCTCCTGAGGTAGTGTGGGCTGAGGTTAGAAACAGAAGGGGAGAGGTCACACTGCTTGGAGTTTTTTTTATAGGCCTCCACAGAGTTCTAGGGAAGTGGAAGAGAGGATTAGCAAAATAATTCTGGGTAAGAGCAAAAGTACCAGGGTGGTCACTGTCTATAAACCTCAGACACATGCGCAGTTTGGTTTCTATGTGGAGCATGCGCAGTCACATTGATCAGGACAGAGAGAGACATGGAGCTGCTTTCTCCGGCAGCGGCTGCGATCGGCTTCAGAGAGCGGCGCTCAGAGCCGGGTGTGGGAGCCTCACTGGGAGAAAGGAGCGGAGAGAATTCACAAGTGCGGGATACAGGTTTAAAAAAAACAAAAAGGCCCCTCCAGGCCCGGGGAAGGAGGTGGCGGTCTCTGATCAGGGAAGGGACCCAGGGTCACGGCCGCCATTTGTTGGAGGGAAGAAGGAGCGCGGGCCCAAGCGCCGCCATTTTGAGAAGGTCAAGGTGCAGGAGGGCGGGGCTCTCGGGGTCTGTAGACCAATCAGAGGAAAGGGAAGCCCCATTGTTATTGATGAATTCCATGAACACAGCGTCAGTGGGCGGTCCCGCAGGAATCTCCTCTCTCAGTCCCTGCTGTGATGTTTCACCCCAATCACAACCAGCAGCTCTCCTCCTCTCTCAGCTCCCCTTCTGTCCTTCCTGCAGCATCTGTCCCCTGGGGCATTGAGCTGCCTGTCCTGTCCCTCCCTCAGCTGTTGTTCTGTAATCCCTGTGATATCCCAGTCCCAGCTTAGGTTACTTCACTAAAGACATGAAACATTTAATTCACATTCAATCATTTACAATGGTGGGATTTGAACCTGTGTCCAGAGAACATTTGCTGAGTTTCTGGATAAATTGTCTCACAATAATGCCACTAGGCCATCACTTCACCTGCTCACAGGTTGTGCATCCCAGCACAAGTGTTTGATGCCGCACTCTGGTGATATCACTCAGTGTCGCTCCATGGGCATGGATAGGATAAATAGCAAAGTCTTTTCCCAGGGGTTGGCGAGTCCAGAACTAGAGGCATAGGTTTAGGGTGAGAGGGGAAAGGTATAAAAGAGACCTAAGGGGCAACATTTTCACACAGAGAGTAGTACGTGTATGGAATAAGCTGCCAGAGGATGTGGTGGAGGCTGGTACAATTGCAACATTTAAGAGGCATTTGGATGGATATACGAATAGGAAGGTATTGGAGGGATATGGGCCGGGTGCTGGCAGGTGGGACTAGATTGAGTAGGAATATCTGGTCGGCATGGACGGGTTGGACCGTAGGGTCAGTTTCCATGCTGTACATCTCTATGACTCTATGTGGTATCCCTCATTGTGTGAGCCTAGTAGCTGCCCCTGTCACCATCTCTTACTCTTGTAGCTACTCCAGATCCTGAGCCAACAGAATTCTCCACTCTAGAGAGATGAAGCAGCATCGGCCTGGATTGGAGACTGGGATTTTCCAGATCTCTGTGGGGCTCAGTGCCATTCTACATGTGTAACCCTCACAGCATCAGTCTAATTTCCCATTCTGCCTATTTCTGTGTCTTCTACCGGTACCCAGGGAGTTCCTCACTCAATAGACTTGACAACTGCTGGTTGGGAACATGGTTGGTCAGCCAGAGAGACAAAGGTCAGGGAGGTCGGGAACCTTGAATAAATCCTGCCGCCAGATAAGATCACTCAGCGCACAGAGCAGAGAGCAATGACAGGGCTCGATACATCAGCTAACAGGACATGAGATAGATATAATGCTGGAGAGGAGCACAGTACTGACACACCCCAGGCTCAGGTACCACCTTTACTTTAAGTTTTGTTGTATTGGGACAGCATCGGGAGTTCCCAGTTTTTCAATCCAGGCCTGTGCTGTCTTGGTGAACATCAGGACAACAGAGGGGAAAGCAGGCCTCCCATGAGAGGGTAGTAATGCTTCCTGGGTCTTTCTGTTCCCTATTCCCTCTCCAACACTGTATCGATGGCTTGTCTTGTGGACCAGTGTCTTCAATCATTCTAACACCAATAACAGTTCCTATCTCTGTCACCTCCTCCCCTCTCACCAATTACTTCACATATTTGAAACCTCCAGTCCAGATGACCATCCATATCGCTGTAACTTGCTTCAGTCTCTACAACACGCCTTGTCTCAGTAGTCTCCTCCTCCAATAACTAGAAACATAGCGTCTGTTTCTATGCAGCATGACCTTTCGGCCGAGGTTTCCGAAATGGAATGAGTCGCGTTTGGCTCAAATCCCTTCAAGTCAGGCAGCATCCAAGGAACAGGAAATTCAACGGTTCGGGCATAAGTCCTTCATCAGGAATGAAGGGCTTATGCTCAAAACGTCGAATTTCCTGTTCCTTGGATGCTGCCTGACCTGCTGCGCTTTTCCAGCAACACATCTTCAGCTCTGATCTCCAGCATCTGCAGACCTCACTTTCTCTCCAAATCCCTTCAAACCTTCCCCTCTCCATGTACCTGCCCAAGTGCCTTTTCCATGTTGTAATTGTATTTGTTTCTACCATTTCCTCTGGAAATTCATTCTGTCTATGCACCATCCTCTATGGAAAATTTTGCCCCTCAGCTCCCTCTTTAAATCCTTGCTCTCTCACCCCACGTTTATGCCTCTAGCTTTGGACTCACCTACCCTTGGCAATTCACGTTAGTTAGGCCCTACATTGTTTCATAAACCTTTATAAGGTCAACCTGTGGCCTTATTGATGACAGTGTTACTAATATCTCCAACTCATGTACTCAATGCTCTGACCAATGAAGACAAGTGTGCCAAATGCTGCTTTCCCCCACCCTGTCCACCTGTGATGTCACTTCCAAGAAACAATGTAATTTCACCCCTTGGTCTCTCTCTGTTCGATAACACTGCCCAAATCCCTACCATTAACTGCAATAGTCCTCCTGGTTTGACTGAACTAAATTCAACACCTGAATTAAACTCCATCTTTCAATCCTTGATCCATTGGCCCAGTTGATTACCATCCCCTTCGAGAACTATATTCCCTGCCCACTCTTCTACTTATCTTTGTAGCCACAAACATTATAACAGGGACTCTTTTATTTTAACTCAAAAGGTTTATGTAAATGATGAACAACAGTGGTCCCAGCACCAATCCTCACAGCACACTGCTGGTCAGAGGCCTCCAGTCTGAACAACAACCCTCTCCCACCACCCTCTGTCTCCCACTGTCATCCCATTGTATATCCCATTGCTGGCTAGCTCTCCCTTAACCCTTGTGATCTACCCTTACTAACCAATGTATCATGCTACACCCTGACCAAGAGTTTGCTGAAGCCAGAAACAATGTCTGTTGCCCTGCCTTCATCTATCTTCTTGGTCACATCTTGAACGAACTCCAGTCAAGTTTGTGAGACATGTTTCCCACGCACAAAGCCATGCTGGCTGTTCATAATCAGTCCTTGTATTTCCAAATGCATTTAAGTCCTACCTCGCAAAATGACCTCCAACAACTGACCCACCCTGATGTCTGGTCATCAGTCTGTAGTTCCCTGGCTTCCTCTTGCAGCCTTTCTTAATTAATGACACAACATTATAATCATAGTCAGAGAGTCAGACCGCACTGTTTGGTTAATGCTAACCATACTCTAAAACTGATCTTGTCCCACCTGCCTGTTCCTGGATCATATCCCTTCAAACCTTTCCTATTCCTGTACTAATCCAAATATCTTTAAACATTGTAATTGTCCCCACATTCATCCCTTCCTTGGGAAGTTCATTCCACACGCATCCCACCCTCTGTGTAACAATGTGACCCTCGCGTCTTTTTTTAAAAATGTCTCTCCTCTAAACTTAAGAATGTAGTGCCTTGCCTTGAAACTCCCCTGACCATGGGAAAAGACAACTCCCATTAACTCTATCTATCCCCCTCATTATTTTATTAACTTCTATGAGGTCATCTGTCAACATTCAGGTTTCAATGAAAACATACCAACCTATCCAGCCTTTCTTTATAACTGTAACCCTCCATAACCAGCCACATCCCAGTAAATCTCATCTGAATCCTCTGCAGCTTAATAATATCCTTCCTATAACTGGGCACAGTATTCCAGAAGAGGACCAAAGGATTAAGCAATGAAAACAAGTGTGGAAAGCAAGTTTTTTTTTACCATCCTGTCTCTCCATGTTGCAAACTTCAACCTGAACCCTGAGTTCTACAACACACTCCCGAAGGTCCTACCATTAATTGTATAAGCCCTGCTCGTGTTTGTTGTACCAAATGCATTCCCTCACATTTATTCAGATTGAACTCCATCTACAGTTTTTCAGCCATTCACACATTTCATCAGGATCCCTTTTGTAATCTCAGAAAACCTTCTTCACTGTCCACAATGCCACCCTCCGGTCTA